>NC_142113.1:26645000-26865000 GCF_056152115.1 Neolamprologus brichardi | reverse complement strand
TTTGACTCTGTCCTGTTTTTTGCACTCTGCTTCTGCTGCCTTATTCCTGATCAAACCCGATATCCAAGGAGATTGAAAGAAAAGGCAGTCTTTACCTTTGCTATCTGTCAGCTTAATCCCCAAGGAACATAGCTTCATTTTCTCTCAACACTGTTTTGTTAGCCACCCTTAACTTCTTCCCCCAAGCGCTCTTGGTGTTTCATCACTCCTAATCATTAAAAGTTTCTCAAATCCTTTCCCCTCTTTCAAATCCTTTCCCCTTGTGGAAGTGGTATCTTTTCATCTTTCTTATCCAACAATGAGATTATTTGCCATATTTTCTTTTCAAATAAAGGAGCACCTCGATCCTAGTCAAGCGCTACCTACAAAGCTTGAAGGGGATCACACAGACTGTAGTGTTTTCGCATCTTCCTCTTTATTCAGTGACCATAAGTCAAAAAGCCTCTATAAAACTCCAAACAGGAGTTTGAATATGATAAGTGGTGAAAACATTTCTCAAACCGTTGTTGGCAACAATAAAGCTCCAAGAATCAAATGACAAATCAGGTCCAGCTAAGGCAACTATCTGGGAAAAAAAGCAAACATATTTCTTTTAAAGTTTGTCAGCTTTTTGGCAATTGAATAAAATGCGTGTATACATTGTATCCACAAACAAGTCCGTTATTTCAGGGCACTTTACACAGTAAGATACACAGAGTTTTAGGAATAATCTTAGCTGAAATAAACTATGGTTTAATGTATTCTGAATGTCACTTTTTTTTTTTTGACACAATCAAGCTGATCATCTCCTTCTGTGAGCTCTGTGGCTCCACTGTGAAACTACACACTTGCCTCTTTCCTGAAACAACTTCATTAGTTACACCTTCTTAGCACTGGGCCAGACCCTCTCAATTATTCTTGGCATAGACTCAGCAAGGTGCTAGAAACATCCTACAGAGATTTTAGTCCATCTTGACACGATGTCATCGCAAAGATGCTGCAGATTCATCGACTCTGTAGCAGCAATTGTAGATGATGGGTACATGATGGTCATTAAGAGATGGACATGATCAACAGCAATACTCAGGTGGAGCCTAAAGTGGACCCAGCAAAATTTCCTGCACTATTACATTACAGATGATACACGGTAGGATGGATTCATACTTTTCACATTGTTTACACTAAATTCTGATCCTGCCATCTAAATGTCAGGAAAAAAATCTAGATTCAGCACAGGCAGAGTTTTACTAATCTTCTATTCTTTTTTTTGTTTTGGTAAGCCTCAGTTTTCTGTTCTTAGTCGACAGGAGCGGCACCCGTTGTGTTCTTCAGCTGTAGGTCATCTGCTTCATCATTTGACATGTTGTGCCTACAGAGATGCTCTTTTTCTTACCGTGGTTGAGTTGCTGTTGCCATGCTATCGGCTTGAAGCAGTCTGGGGATTCACATCTGACCTCTGGCAAAGCATCTTTACCCAGAGAACTGCCGCACACTGGATATATTCTCTTTTTAACACCAAACTCTGTAAACCCTAGAGATGGTTGTGTGGGGAAAATTCCAGTACATCGGCACTTTCTTCGACCAGTTCATCTGCTACTAACAACCATGCTGCATTTAAAGTCCCTCAAATCACCTTTCTTTCCAATTCTGGTGCTTGGTTGCCAGCATGTGATTGGCTGATTACATATTTGCATAAAAGAGCAGTTGAACAGATGTCTGTGTAATCAGTGCTTCCCTCGCAGATGTTGTTAAGGTAGCCGGTTTGTGTGTCTGGGAGTTCTGAATTTAAAATTGTGTTAATTTTATTCTGTAACAGACTTCCACATTGCAGTGTCATGATCAGTTCTGTGGTTAGCTGTGTGCAGACCTAAATGCAGAATACAAGAGACGGAAGTTCAGGCAACAGAACATGAGGTGAGCATTTAATGCTCGATCGAAAGGAAAATATGGTTCAAAATCAAAAAGCAAAGGAGGAATAATTACACAGGGAGTGGAACCACTAGCAGGTACTTGACACAGTGGGACACAAGGGGAAGAAAACAACAATAGATTATACAAGATAAACCTAAGGCAGAAACTGAAGCAAGGAACTAGGATTTAATATACTTAAGTGTGGCAAACAAGAATAATAAGAATAATAAACAAGAATAATGATAAAAGCTCACGACATGAAAACGCAGGTCCATGGCATGCAGTTTTCGACACAGCAGAAAAACTCTGATTGTCTTATAGTTCCTAAAGCATCATCCAAAACCTGTAGCCTGTCATGTGAACCTGTAGTCTTTCACCCATTATGTCTGTAGGCAACACTTTATTCACACAATTCTTTTTCAATTTAAATGAAGTGAACAGTGATTTTTCTTTTTTCCCTATTTTTTAAAATTGCAGTGGTCTTACTGAGTATTCAAGCTGTTCTGATGAGATGACTTTCCTCACAGATGTCCTCCTGGGGATTCTGTACATTTAAGTACATTTATAGAGCCACTTTCAAGTCCATTAGTCTGCCGAATATATCTGAAATGTAAACGCAGCAGGTTGTGTAGCGGTTCTTGACTTTCTCCTGCAGACAAATAAAAGTCATCCATGAAGGAGAAACACTTCACCACAGATATTTTACTTTGAAAAAGACACAGAAAACATTCGAGTTGTGTACTACTCGCAATTCAAAAGCTGAACTACATTTTTTGGAGCTGTGTGACCCTTTAAATAGCACCCATAAGTTTTGATACTGGCATATGTTCAAACCTTTCTAGGTGCGACGTTTCATCATAATGAGTCACCGAAAAGTCCATTTAAAGTGCCAATCAAATTACATCAGACATACCTTTGTG
This sequence comes from Neolamprologus brichardi, assembly GCF_056152115.1. Lineage (NCBI taxonomy): Eukaryota > Metazoa > Chordata > Actinopteri > Cichliformes > Cichlidae > Neolamprologus > Neolamprologus brichardi. The sequence continues at coordinate 26,862,190 of NC_142113.1, read as the reverse complement.
AAGCTGCATGAGATGATGCAAATAAACAACGTCCACGTTCTATTTCTGTCAGTCATCTGTCTCCCTTTGCTTCACACTGATCAGAAGCTTTCACGATAAGCTCTTGATTTTTTTTCCCCTCCCTTTTCCGCTTTCAGACAAGCGGCAACAGCAGCATCAGTTGTTGAGTCTCGCAGCATCTGCTCAGCTTTCCGCCGCCAAATTTCTCATCTGAATATGAGAAAACATAACGCTGGGCTTCAGCCATGGTCCAGCCTGTGATCTGTGACAGGGCTCATAAGTCGCTTAAGCATCTCTCCTCTCTAAAGCAAGTTCAGCATAGAGCAGAGGGTGCTGTAGCTCAGGGATGGGACTTTGAAGAAAGAATGAAACGCGCTCGTTTAAGACTCGAAACCCTCTTGGGGATCTTCCACCATTTACTCTCAGTGCAGAGAGTGAGACCTAAATGCTGTCATTTGCATATATTTCTTATGGAGAGCAGAGAGAAAAGTGAGAAACACTTTGGGGAGTATTTTAAATTAGGAATGTGTTTATTTCCAGGACTGGGCTGTTTAGCATTAAACGAAATCCAATCTCTGTTTAGACAGCAGCAAATTAGGCACAATTAATTTTTTTTGTAGTCCTGGGTATTGGGATTAGTCCAAGCTGTTTATATCCATCCCTGTTCACTGATGCTCTGAAGTATTCCAGAAAAAAAAGGACGTTGCGATGTTCATGTGCGCTATAACAGATTTGGCGTATGGTGGCGGGGGATTAAAGATGTTCAGCATGGCTAGGCCCAAGAAATGATGAGAAGTTCTTCGTCAAAATGTCTCGCGCACATCCAGAGTTCATTATCTCATTGAGGCACTTTCTTCAGGAAGCACCGCGGTGTTTTCAAACCGGCACGCTGCTGTTTCCTTCATTATCTCGCTCCTACCTGTAAGAAAGACGGCTCCAGCTTGCTCCTGCTCTCCGGCAGTTGTTAACTTTTATTCTCACACATACAGAATCAGCATCAATTATTTAAAGTGAAGTAGAAAGGTGGTTGGCGCAGGAGCACTTTTGCTGGCTGGGCACATCTTTTAGCATGATCAAAAAGTTTCTTTCTTACTTAGTGTTGTACAAGGAATAGATGTTTGGTACAGTAATTGCCAGTATTATGCATGCAAGGGTATAAGTGCAGTTATACCATGGCAAGTGTCACTTTTTATTTAAATAATATACTTTTGTATAATATACTTTTGAGTTGTCAGATTTTGTCATCTCCACAGAAATTCATCCTTTCTGCCATGAACTCATGGTGCATGTTTAATTTAATAAAACTATTCCCAGTGAAAAATTGTTTTTTGTTCCCCACTTAAAGCAGAATAACTCCCTGCATAATTAGCAGCACAGCATTGCTTTTGAAAAACACTTACCATCAGGGTTTGCAATGTATTTTTGCATAGAGAAACCATGTTGTTGTTTTTTCTCCCAGACATACACCTGTCTTTGGAAATTGTTTATACCCTCTCAATCCACAGAAGCGGGATCACTCACTCTGCATAATACACACATCTCACAAGGAGCTCTTAAACCTACGTTCACCTCCGAAGCACTGAAGATGGTGAGCGCCGCATGGCTTTAAGTATAGCTCGGATTGGATACGTTCTTCGTGACATTTCTATTCTTATCTATTAATCACCCCTACAGATTATAGATGCTGTTGCTTGAAAAGTTCTTTGCATATTTTGGAACAGATAGGTTGGATTTTTCAGCACATGCAAACACACTTCATCAGCAGCTTGGGGAGCTGATCATAATTCTAAACTTGGCCTAGTTATAGAGGAAATGTTTATTATCTAGAGATCTGTTCTTCACAACATAAACAGGTTGCACAACCTGTTTTGTTATTTATTATATCGCAAGAGAATGAAAAATGAAGCTAAACACACTCTTTCACTTATGCAGTGATAATATACATACTGTTCTGTGAAAATGTGTTTGGTTCCTTACTTATTTCTTAGTTTTTGCATGTTTGTCACACTTAAATGTTTTAGATCATCACATTTTAAGTGCGCTTGAGCTTCGGAGCTTGAACTTATGGCTGGACGTTCTCCTTTGGGATTTTCTAGTAAACAGCAGAATTCGTGGTTCCCTCAGTTATGGTATGTTGTCCAGGTTCTGAGGCAACAAAGCAACAAAGAAGCCCAAATCCAACTTTTGGTGTGATGCTCTGTTTATGACATGCTGTGTTAGTTTTTTCCAGATGTAATGGGAAGCAAACATTCCAAAAAGTCCAGGTTTTGTCTCATCTGTCCACAGAATATTTTCCCAAAAGTCTTGGGGGTAATTAAGATGACTTTAGCACATGTGAGACGAGTCTGTGTTCTTTTTGGTCAGCAGTGGTTTTCCCTTTAGAACTCATCCATCAATGTCATTTTTCCCGCTATCTAAAGAACTTGGGCAAATGAGGCCTGCAGTTTTTGAGATGTTGTTCTGGGTTCTTTTGTGAGCTCCTGGATGAGTCATCGATGCGCTCTTGAAGTAATTTTGGTAGGTCAGCCAATCCTGGGAAGGGTCACTGCGATTCCAGGTTTTCTCCATTTGTGGATAAAGTGTCAAAATATGTTTCACTGAAGTCCCAAAGCCTAACACTTTCCAGACTGATAGAGGTCAGTGACTTTGTTTCTCAGCATTGTCTTTAGATCGTAGTATGATGTGTTGCTTTTTGAGATCTTTTAGGCTCCTTCGCTTTGTCAGACACGTTCTGTTTAAGTGAAGTCAGGCCTGGGTGTGGCTGCTGTAATTTTATTCGAAAAATTGTTTAATCACAGTTAATTAATGATTTAACAAGAGGAAGACTTTACTTTTTCACATAGGGCCAGGTAGGTTTGGATAGCGTGTTTCCCTTAACAAATGAACTGACTAAAAGATGAACTCAAGCCTACAGTAAAACTGCTTCTTCTTTCCTATGACACTATGACTTTGAATCCTTGTTACATAATCCAAACAATCCAACCGTCCATACAAATTTAGTAAGATATAATCTCTAAATTGTTAAATTTCCAGTGTCCACCCCCATTTTGTCCATTTTCATTGAGTCCCTTTATGAGTTTTTCAGCTTTTTTCTCATTACCTACTGTGTGTCAGGTGGGATGCTTATGTTAGGGCAATGTGCATAATCTTCTTCCCATGTATGACCTTGTAGTATTATGTGACTAGCAATCATCATTTGATGCATTTGCTGCGAGAGTTAGTAAATTCAGATTCTGTTACGCTCACCAATCCCGAGGCCAGGAATGAATCAATAGTTATTGATTTGCAAGCTGCTGGTCTTTCTGTTTGCAACACCAAGCCGTGTATTCACAAATAGAGTTTACAAATGTTAATAGGGCTTTTGATTTTCTCAATACTGAACTAGGTCAGGGGACAGCATCTTTGTTTCCACCTGCATGCAGCGTTGGGCTCATGTAAAGTCACGACCAGGCTACAGATACGGCTAAGGATAATGACATAATTGTTTTTAAAGATTTTAATTATTAGATTAATGAGCCCAATAGAAGAGCTGTTCAAATAATATCTGTAATAATGGAGGATTGAATACAAACATGTAAATTGTAATAGTTAGCAGAGGAGGAGGCAGTTTGTCCTTTAGACTGCTTTTTATTGATATGAAGATAGACGTCATGTCATAAATGTATACTGCTCATAAAAACAACCGAAGTTATATGCAATTTTGTTTTTATGGCACATTAGGTGGATGATCTTCTTGCTTGATGTCAGTAATACTCTACCCATCAAGTGTAGTGATTGCACATATATCCATATGCATGCTCTTTTGAAGGCTGATGTTGTAAATGGGACAGCAGTGGTTCATTCAGGACTGTTTTTGTTGTTGTTTGTTTTTGTCTTCTTTTTTTAATTTTTTGCCATCGCAGACGTGCAAATTAAATGAGATTCATGTTTTTAAGTAATAGTAACCATTATTTTTATTAAGCATATAATCTCAACAACACTCTCTCCCTGTGGCTAACTAAATAGATTTTTAAAAAAAACTTCTTTATTCATTAATTACGCATGTTTTTTTGTTTTTTTTTAAAATTATATTCATATATTTTATGCCATCCACTATAAATGTGTGCTAATCTGTGGGAGGATGGTAATGTGATTTTACTGATGTACTGATGAACAAAGCTGCAAGTTTTTCTTTTTTTTCTCCCCCCTTTCTCCATGATTAGCACATGGGCAGTCAATCAGATATCATTTTCATAATATTGGATACCCTACAGTCCTTGCTGTGAGAAAGCAGAGGGTCTCTGACGACAGACTCCACTCTGTTTTTCTCTCTGCAAAGTGCAAGCTGAGCCAGAAATAATACATTTGGAATTGTTACTTCACTCTCCGTCTTTAGAAACATCAGTCTCTAGCTGGAATAAACCAACCAAACACAAAGGCATCTATTTCTTCCATGTTCATGAAAATCCCTACTGATAACCACACCATGCATGTGTGGAAGCTGGATATACACTTTCATTTATACGTTGGTGTAATGCATACCCAATCGACTTGCCAGTGCCATGCTGTGCTTGAAGCTGTGCAAACATATTTAACTGTCAGACCCTTGTTAGACATTCCAGTGTCCTATATTTAGTATTTAGTTCAATTATTTTTCATGTCAAACTGCCAACAATCCAGACTATGCCCTTATTGCTGTGTGTATAATCAGATCTCAGTTTGTATGCCATATGCGTACCCTCATTTTGTGTTTGCATTCCTTACTGGTTGTAAGTTCCTGCCATGTTATTACAGAAAAGACAGGCCATTGCAAATAAGAGGAAATAGCAGGGTTTTTTTTTTTTTTTTTTCTGAAAAAGATTTTTTCAGGCTGTTTAACAGCCTGCCTGCCTGCCTGCCTTCCTCCCTCCCATGATAAATCCCTCCCTCTCTTCCATGATACCTTCTTTACTCTCTCGTTCATGTAGAGGCTTCTACACTGATAGAAATGTTTTCTATAGTTGATACACTGGGGATTTCCAAAATTACAATTTTTCTTCTGTTTCTCCTGTTTGATGGAAATGAATGTGGTTTCACATTTGGATCTCAGAGCATTTTGCTTTGGGAACACAAATTAGAAATGCAGCAAATATTTAAAAAGCAAACTGGTAGCTTTGAGTGTCAATTATGTGATTATTACGTTACAATAACTGGCAAAACTTATAGATAAATGAAATAAGACTCAACAAGACGGGGCACTGAAAAATGGTTCTTTGCTTTCATAAAAATGAGTCAATAATTTTGAGTAAAATGCATTAATTATTTTTTTCTTTTAATCATTAAGGAAAACATCTTTGCTATAAAGCAAATTTTAATTGTGTAACAAAATTACATGGAAAATTTACATGTAATTCAATTACTCAAAGTTAGATATTTGGGCATAATTACATTTGGATTGGAAAAGTTAAAGTCAGTGCAGTGCTTTAAACTTCTGTTATAGCTAAGGGATGGCATCAGATGGCAATTATTTTTCTTGGTCCAAAAAGAACTCCTGCAGAAGTCTTTGAGAAAACAACTTTGAAGTTCAAAGGTCAAATCACAATCTTAAATATAGCCAGTATATCTTCATTAATGGGCTATGTGCCATAGGCCTTTAAGGTGGCAATAATTTAACAACTACTTACAACGACCCAGCTGTCTTAGCTAATCATAGGCCAGTCTCCAACCTTCCTTTCATCGCAAAAACTCAGTGGTTGTAAAACTGATTAATCTGCAGAGGAACGTTTATTTGAAGAGCTTCCATTAGGTTTCACAGTTCATTACAGTACAGACTTCAAATAATGTTTTTGTTTTCTGCTGACAGTGGACTAATTTCTGTGCTTGTTGTGTAAGACCCCAATGCAGTGTTTGAAATCTATTGATCATAACATTTTATTAAAGAAATTAGAGCAGTTTGTTTAATCCCTTTGTTATTTAACATACTACAGTGGAGCTGTTTGAATCACATCTATCTAATAGACTCCAGTTTGTTCACATACAATAACTACGGAGTCTTCTTCACACACTAAGGTTAATTATGGAGTTTCACAGGGCTCTGTGCCAGGACCAGTTCAGTTTATATTATACATGCTTCCCTTAGGCAGTATTATTAAGACAGAGGATACATTTTCATTGCTATGCAGATGATACCCAGCTTTATCTATCCATGAAGACAAACAATATACAAATTAGTTAAACTTCAGGAATGTCTCACAGGCGTAAAGAATCGGATGATCTTAAATTCACTGGTTCAAAATTTAAACAAAACCAAAGTTATTGTACTCTGCCTTAACAATCTTACTACAAACATGGTGTCCAACCTGTTATCCATCTAACACAATGAGGAATCTTGGAGTCATTTTTGACCAGGATATGTCGTTCAATGTGCATTTTAAAGAAATATGTCAGACTGCTTTTTTGTGTGTGCAATATCTAAGTAGTAGAAAAAGAAGTAGAAACATCCTATCTCCTGAGTGATGCTGAAAAATTAGTTTATGCTTTTGTTACTTCTAGGCTGGACTATTGTCCTGGACTATTGTCCTGGACTATTGTCCTGGACTATTGTCCTGGACTATTGTCCTGGACTATTGTCCAGCCTAGAATTTATTGTTATCAAGTTGTACTCAAAGCTCCTTGAAAACCCTACAGTTGATCCAAAATGCTGCAGGGAGGTTACTGGCAGGGACTAGAAAGAGAGAGGATGGCAAACAACAGCATCCATAGCAACTCATCTAAAGTGGTAAAACACTAAACGCATATACCTGTATGCTGTACAGAATATGTATAAAAGCATGAACTGGAATCCCTGAATGGGCCTCCCTGTAGGCCCTTTCAGCCTTCAGGCTTTTGGAGCTCAATTTGTGGAGTCTGTCTGCAGAATAATCTTTGTAGAACCAGGACGTGTAGGGCAGCTCAAGACAAGCCAGTCAAACACACATTTTCATTCTGTGTCTATATACATACAAGCTGACAAATAAATGTGGAATAATCTTTAAATACAGATTTAGAACAGACTTTCTACAATAATGTATTTCTGAGAGGAAAAGAATGTGTTTCTCAGTATTTCTCAAAAGAGGAGACAGGTCAATGACCCACAATGCTTGCTTTTAGAAAGCTAAAAGCAAGCTAGAAATAAATAAAAAATAATAAATGTGGCCTCACAAAAGCAAAAATCACTGATTGTTATGGAAGTCATATCTTTTTTTTATCTGGTACTGATGGCTCTTTCTTTTGTGTGGTCAAGCATCCCTAACACACGGCTCAGTAGTGTAATTACTTTGAACAATACCAAATTAAGGCTATTTGGTATTGTAAAGGGTCAATATGATATAATTATAAATCCCGTCTTACCAGACAACAAAGTATACAAGGCCTATAAAAAGGACTTAGTATAAAAGTATAAAAGAACATCTTAACATCACCAAGTGACGATTCTCTTCTTCATTTTCATGTACTTTTGGGTCTAGATCATCGTGGTTTTATATTCAATGAAGTATCAGTTCTTAGACTTGCATTTTCAGTTGTTGTTGTTTGTTTTCAGTTTGCTGTTTGTTTGCTTTAATCAGCTTTATACAAGACTAACTGTCATTTGCATGACAGATAGTCTTGTATAAAGCTGGGTGTGTAGACTAAATATACACAAGCACAAAATAGTTAATAAGGTGCACCTGGGGAAAAAAATGCAGCAGGGGGAACTGATGAATGAGTCACAGGTGCGTGAGGTTTACTTTGACTAGAACAATTGCAAAATGCGTCCTTTATTTTTGACAAAAGTGAGGTTTAAAGTAAGTCAAGCCAACAGCGCCACTCAAAAACAATGAAATAAAATTTCATCCTCAATAAACATGAAGCAATAATTTTGAATAAAATGCAACTCTAATGTATGAAATTAAAACTTTATTTATTTTTTGTTTATTTACTAAACTGTCAATTTTGACCAAATTCCATTAAAATTAACAAATTAAGCTTGTGGATAAGTTCAATAGGGAAGATCTGTAATCACTCATCTGCCTGCTTTCCTGAGTCTAATGACATCATTACTCTCGTCCAATCATCTTCTCACCCGCCCTTTTTGATCCAATCAGCCTCCGCTTCGCATGGTTTAAATCTGTGCCCTCTGCCAGTCTTTGAGACTCTCTTTCAACTGAGTGATGCAACTGACCTCTCCACCTCAGATGCCTCGACAGAGCTCTATTCAAGTCTAAGTCTTCATCTTCACCACCACCAGTGTCTAGGCCCTGGGGGGGTCTTTTCCTAAATCCTACCAGTGCTGGGATTCTGTTCTGCCATGTTCAATCATGTCCAATTTTTCCAAGCGGTCTCTCCTTACTGAATTAACATTGTGTCTCTATAACAAGATTACATGGAAAAATTACATGTATTCAAATCATTTTTTAGTGTAGGCTATGAAATATAATAATTTGCAGAGAAATGAAACAAAACAGAATCCTGTTTGCCAAGTAAGCCCATATCCATCTTTTTCTCATAGACTGCATCTCTGGAGGCCTCTGAAATCTGGATTTGACCAATAACCAGTTGCTGTGCCACATGGTTTCCTGGCATACAAACTCAGTATATTGTGTGTATATATAAGCAATATTACCTGCAGTCAGCTCTGACAGAAGAGCCACCCATCATTTCTTTATATTTTGTTTCCACTCAGACAGACTTTCTTGTAATTTTTAAAGAGTGGTCTTGAGCAATAGTTCTCCCGACTTATAGGGTCTTTCAATGTGTTTTTTTGTTTGTTTGTTTGTTTGTTGTTGTTTTTTTGGAACTTTTTCAATCATTTTCAGTCCACTCCTTACACGTGGCCTTTTTTGTGACAAATCTTTGTTCTTGTGCCGCAAATCACCTTCAATCACAAAAAGGCACCTAAATCAAGGCATTTTAAATTGTATCTACAAGCACTTTGTTACTGGGGCCTCTCGCAGAATCACAAAATAGCTGTTTGCACTCCTATAGCTATTAGCTGAAAATGTGGCGTACCTCAGTGTGTTCTTAAAAAATGTCAACAGAATTGGAAGGTTAGCTGTCATGAAGCAATTCTTAAGGAAAGGAACCAGGATAAAAGGCTGAGGTACTCCAACATACACGAGAACTGGGCTGAGTCAGTGAAAACATTTCTTAAGCGATGAATCCAAATATAAATTTTGGTTTAAATCATTGTTAATAATATGCACAGGAGATCAGAGCGATATACAACAGGGTGTGTTTACAGGCATCTGTAAAACACGGTGGTCATGGTTTACGACTGGATCTGGACTTCAACCAGTGGTGTTGGAGAGCTTGTGAAAATTGATGCAATAATGAATTCAAAGTAAAATCAGATTTTGAACCACCCTGCAATAACATCTGTAAAGTGCGTGATTGACAACGAGAACCAACATTTACCAAAAAAAGCCAAAATGTCCTACAGGAAGCCTGGAGAAGTAATTCTGAAGACTGCTTCAAGAAAGCTAATCCAAGAGAACTCAATTTGTGTTGAAGAATTAAGGTGGTATTACCAAATATTCATTTTCTGGTTCATCTGGATTGTAGATGCTGTGTTTTTAATTAATAACTAGCTGTTTCTCATTTTCCCAGCAAAATATAAAGAAGTGATGGGTGGCTCCAGACTTTTGTACAGCTCTATTTGTTTTTTCTTTTTCACTGGTCTCTCTGCCCTTAGATATCCCATCATACTGATCAATAATGCAGGCATGTCTTGACCTCTCTCCATCTCCAGACCAATGCTTGACCTTGCCGCTGGTTATATTGCTTCATCTAACCCAAAACACAAAAGTTTTATATATAGAAGGACACAAGGACTGAGAAAGTATCAATACTTCTTGAGATGTCATTTAGGTTATTTGGATGCAGTCCAGCAAGAGGGAAGCAAACCACAACTTGTTCCATGTAAGAATACCTCTTACTGAAAAGAAAGACAATAGTTCTGACAAACACAGTCTGAAGGGCAAAGGAAAGAAAAGTCTGTAGGCAGAAACCCAGAGTGGCATGGCTTTAGGCTATACTGGTAGACTGGGAACCAGCAATGATTTGAAATAGCATCAAAAAAGAGGAATGTTTGAAAAATAGCAAGCGAAAAAAACTAAAATTCCAACCAGCAAGTGCGGCCTATTATCATTTAATTTAAGCTACTGATGCAGTGCAATGCCAAAATTTCCAGGGTCCACATATGCAAAGTACTGGTCCTGTCAAAGGTAGTCCTGCTCAAGTACAATCCACTTAGCAGCACATGAGAGCTCTGTGTATCCAATTGGCTCCCTGTGCAATGGTTAACGAGTCAAAAAGATTTATTAGTGAGTAGGCACAAGAAAAAGCTGTTATTGCATTCTGGGGAATAACAAATGCGAGCAGACATAGGCCGGTAATTTATAGTCCCGCCAGAGTTGGTCTTCACGGTTGAAGTCATAAAATTATATTATGATCTGACAATCAAAGGCATCATGAGCATGATTTAAAATTACTTCCTCTAGGCCATATTTTTCCTGGTGGATTTGAGCAGTTTCAGTTTTATCACGGCCCGTATGTCACGTGTGCTTGGTTTAGCTGTTGACTCGGTTGTTTAAATGATCCCAGAAGAGTTGACTGTCACGGATGTGTCCCGGGATGTTAGTCTACTTTACATGTTTCAAATGTGCAGTGCAGAGAAATGTGAGCCTCGGTAGAAGTAGAGAGACAAACAAGCAGCAAACACTTGTTTTGACACTGATCTATATGCATGCCCCAAAGCAATATTAGATACCTTATAGAATATTACTCTTTAAATCACCACTAGGATACACTGAAATAAAACTGTTCCAGTTTCCTCAGATAAAATAAAAGCAAAGTCTTCACTTGCATTTTGTGGTAATCCTATTATCTATGAGACCTATTTTACAAGGTTAACAGCTCAGAAACCTCAGATTTAGCAGATCCTTATTATTTCTGTTGCTTTTCCATCTTTTAGTAAGATTTAAACCGAAAACTTAAATTTTGTGCTTAGTTGAGATTAAATGAGTGCTGAGGGGGGTTGAAGGCAAACGGCCGCAGATTTCTTTATACTGAGTACAGTTTGAAGATTCTGCGTTAAAGAATCTGCTGTTCATGTGCTTGTTGTCCTTGTTGTTACACAACTGAACTTAAAGCATCCTACAGCGTGCTGTCAGGTTATTCTGCTCCAACTTTTTTCATTTTGCCACTGGTGAAACTTTAGCTTATGAAAAGTTGAGAACTTTCATAAGCAGAAAAAACAGAGAGATTCCTCCTACACGGCTTGCTTGAGAGCAACTTATCTGAACATATCTGTGAATATTCCGAATCCCCAGATGTTGGTTTCCTAAAGGTTTTAGCAAACCATTGACCCTTTGTCCAGTGCTGCTACCAGGTCCCAACCAACATATTAGTGAAATGATTTTGAAAAATAGCAACTGTATTTTTAAATTGTGCCGAATCCTTGCCGGTCCCTTGTTGGTAAAGTCTACTGCTCCTGACCTCTCATCATTCTGCTTGGCATCACTCTAAGGACAAGAATTCTTGCTCTGCTACACACAAAAAGACCAAATTGCATACAAGATTTCACATTTCATTAAATTATTTATCACTTCTACAGTGGACACTGGTCCTAACATGATTTCAGATTTTCTTTGTCTTGTTTTCATCTTAATGCTCCGTATTGTACCTTATTATAAGAAAGAGTCTGAATCTGTAGAAAATCCCAAGTGGGGTGCAGCCATCATTATTTATTTTCCTGCAATTTCATATGCCGCTTTCTTGGGTTGAATCCATGATTTTCTATGGATTCCATGAATGGTTGTTGTTTTTTTTACAGCACCACAAATCAACAACTTAAAAAAAATAGCTACATTATGCAGACTTGTCTCCTTAGAGACAACGGGGAGCATGATGGTAACGTGCAGGTGTGTGGGGAATAACAACCGCATAGGATGACACAGATGACATTAGGTTAAAAGCAGGCGAGGGAATAGCAGTTTCCAGTCAACTATTTAATTTTACATTTTAGCACTGGCCCTTTCGGGGCAGTCACATAAACAGACCACCTGGAATTTGGCCCCGAGTCTGAAAGAGTAAACACCAGGCTGAATTTTGCACTTTACTTCTACATTAGTTTACATTTTTTTTTCCCCCCTTGTGTTTGTTGGTTTTCTTTTTATTTACTCCAATAGGAAGATCAATCAGAATGTATGCTCATACACAGTGGAGTGAAATGAGAAATAGTGGTGTGGGTTTCACATGCAGTGAATTTTATGAGCTGCACTGATGCAATAAATCAGATATGAGGTTGAACCACGAGGATACTTCAATAAAAGTTTGATAAATACAAGCAAAACAAAAAAAAAAAAAAAAAGACAAAGAATTCAACAAATACAAAATTCTCAAACTTACTCTCTTACTTACTGAGACTCGGGAATGTATGAAATAAAATAAAAAAAAGAGAATCACCCAAAATCCTACTGTTGTAAAGTGTAAAGATTCTTTAAGATGAATATATAACTTTTTACATTTATGTTTGAAAATCATTAAAAATCACAAGTCATCCCAGATGTAAATTTGGGAGAGCAAACATCAATTTTTTTCCATCTCGTGGAGTCTCATGTTTGGTGAAAGCTGGGGCTCTGGCTATGACCCAGGGACCAAACAACAGTCTTCAGTGGACCAACTCACAGCGTTTAAGCCAAGAGTGCAAACAGAAATGCTTTTGATTTTTACAACATTCACAGTGTTGTGGACCGTGGGATTATCCCCTAGGGTTAGACTGTTTATCCGACCTTTTATTGCAACATCCTGAGGTGTCTGAGGGAAAAGACTTGCACTGTAGTGAATGCCTTCATTTTGTGCTGGCACATAACATATGCTGGCGGTTTTCTCTTGGCCGAGCCAACACAAACTCACAGCAGTGGGCAGTGGTGAAGACCTGTAAGAGGATATGGACCAAAGTGAAATCAAAACCAAACACAGTTAAGTAAAAACTGCTTTGGATAGAGGAAACATGTTAGATGTTTTGTTTGTTTTTTATCATAAAACACAGGAAGTGTGTGTGTGTGTGTGTGTGTGTGAAGAGATGTGAAGATTAGTATATTACAAAGCCAGCTAGTGTACCAACACCTACTGATGCTAGCAGCAATTTCAACATAACTTGTTAAAGGTCCCCCCCTAGTTCAAGTCTTCTGCCGTTCCTGTCATGGTCCTTGGTCATTTTGACCCAGCGTTCTCAGTTTTCTTGTGTTTTTGTATCATGATAAGTTCATTTGTTATTGTGGTTAGGCGTGGTTGGCGGTGCCGTGCGGAAGCACCTGCACGGCATCCGCAATCAAGCCCAATGGGGCAAGCAGGGCTTGTTGGGTATTGTGGTGTTGCATGTGCGGCCGGCAGCCTGTGAACTGCAGCCATGGTAAATAAAACGGCTCAAAACAACACTATCTGGACCTGCCGTGTCTATCACACCAGTTATGTTAAGGATTATTCTGTTGCCTAGGTTATTCTATTCAGTATAGTTTATTAGGTTTCCCCCTGTGCTGTTGCCCTCTGTCTCCCCTCTGGGTGTTTGCGTTTATACAGAGGTGTGAGTTCTTGTGCCTTGTTTTATTCCATCATGTTTGTCTCCCCCAGCCCATCATGTCTGCTCTCTGCCTCACGTTCCCTCTCGTCTGCCTCTCTGCTTCCCGCATCATGTTTCCTGTTTTATAGACCCTGTGCACGAGAAAATGCTAACTTCCTGGTTTGAGACCAGATGTGGGGTTGTACATTTCCGGTAACTTTACTTTGCGGTCAATCGCTACTGCGAAGATATACTCCAAAATCATGTCCAAGACTCGAAAACGGAAAGATCGCGTTAAGTTACAAAGAGGAGATGGTGGGAACACTCACCACTGTTGTGTCATAAAAAATCTAATGATCGGTTTTGACGTTTAAAGAGTTTAGATGATCAGTTGTTTACATCACTCAACACAAGCAGAACTGCATTACAGAATCAGAAGACACATCGTCCACATTCAGAAGCACATCTCTGTATAGTGACTGGTCTTATGATTTAAACAGGAAAATGTTCAGCATTCAAACTACAGGTGAAAAATAGTCAAACCAGATGTTTCCCGTTATGTTGAGATCAGCTAGTCAAGTACACACCTACACAGCATGTCAACAAACCGTGAAAAAAGCCACACAAAAAATGAATGATTGCTGGTAACGGTTTCTATACTTTAGTATTTACGAAGGGTATGTTGTGACTTACCTTCAAATTTACAGCGGTCCCTCGCTATAACGGGGTTCACCTTTCACCTCGCTGTTTCGCAGATTTTTAGTGCAAGTTTGCATGCTTATTTTACATCACATTGTGTCCTGCGTCCTGATCGCTGCAGACGATCTCCTCCGTGACGTCTCTCCTGTACAGTACAGAATCGCTGCATTGATGCTAGCAGTGTGACTCTGAAGTGCAGTACTGTATGTCCACGATGTCCACGAAACGTTTTGCACCGTCAAAAAATAAAATTGGCTACTTGATTTCACCTATCGCTGGTTATTTTTAGAACATAACACCCGCGATAAACGAGGGACAGCTGAGAAATATAACATTTGAATCCCTTTTCTCTTTTGCTCTGAGGCGCGGGGAAAAAAATATCGACAAGTCGATGAACAACATTTACAGATATATTGTGTAAATGCCCGAGACATCTATAGAAATGTAAATCGCCGCTTGATTCATTCATTTGCTTAACTTGTTTTGGACCGTAAACAGGACACCGGAAACAAAGCTCCCCACGGGAGTTTCCGCACCGGAAGTAGCATATGCTAACGTGCACATAGTCTATTGTGAAGGTCCCGTGTTTCCATGTTTGATCTAGCTCCCCTGTCTCATTATGGTTATTTGTGTGCCTCCTCGTGTGTTTGTACCGTTTTGCCTTTTCCCCCCCCCAGCAATAAAGCTGTGTTTTGTTTTGTTTTTTTCAGTTCACGTCCTGCTCCCATGAGTTTTGCATTTGGGTCCTCACTTGCCTGCACACAGCCAGTTTATGACAGTTCCTTTGTCAGGTGTAAATACTAAACATTGCCTGGGAAAACTAAGGAGCATGTGCAGTGGTCAAACTTATAAACTGCAGAATACAGTGGAACCCCGACTTACACGAAAAATTCAAGTTAGGAAGGCACTGAACGGCAATATTTCTGCCCGTGTTACGGCAAAATGCCGTGTTACGAAATCCGCTGGCTCTGATTGGCTGAGCCCAGAATGCCTACAATGCCCAGAATGCCTTCCGAATCATGTGACAGCCCCTTGGCTGCGCTTCGCTGTTCCACTTGAACGATGTATAGTTGTTGCCGTTAGCAATTAGCCTATAGCTTATCGTTCACTCAAAAGGCGGGATGGGTGCTTCGACTTACGAAAATTTTCGACTTGCGAAAGACCCTCGGGAACGAATTCATTTCGTAAGCCGGGGTTCCACTGTATATTGGTCTCATGAACTAGGCCAGTATCTTTATTCAAGTGAATGAATGCTGTTTGAGACAAGTGTTTAGTTCCAGTAATAAATCAAAGGCTATGGAACACAACAAGGGTCTAGCATTCTCAGAATTCAACTGTGTATCTGATGGTTATGCTCATTAATCAGTCACTCAAGAGTGGAACTGATATTCAGACAATTACTGTGTCCAATTTCACTGAAAGCAGCATAAGCAGAACTTGCTGTTAATAAATTAAACTTTCTTGGTTGTTCAGTGATCCTGTTTTTTTGGCTGCCTGTGTTGGGTTCTCTTTGGAGGCAGTGCCTTAAGCTCTCAGGGTAAATCTCTCAAAAAGCAGGTTTATGTGGTTTAAAGGTGATTTAGAATTCATGACTTGCTTCATTGTAAGTGCTGTAAGGACGTGTTTTCATGACCATTGTTTGCACAGTGTAGTGATTTATGACTGCATTGGAAGACCAGCCTTCACGCAACTGGCATTACATGTAGGCTTACAATTAAGGCATGTTGACATTTTGAACACAATCAATAGTTTTAAAAACAGTGAAGCATGTTCAGGTAGAAAAAACATTTTTTCTGTTTTGCTCCCATTAAACTACATTTTATACTCATGTAATGCTTCTAATGGTGAGTGAAGACTAACAGGAATAAGCTATATAATGGAAAGAAAATTGAAAGACAGTTTAACTTCACTTAGTAACTTGGGGAATAGATCTTGGTGGAAAGTGGGCATTTTCAGACACTCACTGGATACCAAAAGAACATCCACTAGGCTACCTGCTTCACATCTAGGATTGTGCAGTCAGTCATTTTAATTAGTCATCCTTGACATGGCAGCGATGTATCATGTGTGAACAGAGTCTGCTTGGAAGAGCCAGTTGTTAGTGATAACAGCAGCCATGCCAGGGCATGTAGTAGACTGTGAGCTTTTGAGGCAGATAGAAAGTGAGTCACGGCTGGTAAAGTGAACATAATTAACCTCAAGGGAGCAGGACGGGAGGCAATAGCCTCAGCCCCTGATCTCAGACTAGGCAGCCTGTAGGGTGAAGGAATCAGTAAAGACTTTCTCTTTGTGTATGTACAGTGTATATATGTGGTCACATCTAAATAAAACACCCTGAAAGAGCTTCTAGTTTGGTCTGTGTTAAGATAGAAAAACACAAATACAGTTGTATGTATGGATTGAGGTGAACAAAATACATTTTTATGGGAAAAATAATGACCTCTGGACATTTAAAGAGGGATTTTTATTCCTTACAAACAAAGTACCTTCAGCTTTGGGCTTGGCCATTGCTCAGGTTGTCCTCTAATTGCTGGCTTGGAGGTATGACCCCTGCTCCAAGTGTCACTGGCCCAGACACAAAACCCCAAGTTGCCCTGAATAGAAGGCAGCACCTTACATGACTGTGCTGATATTAGTGATAGTTTGCTAGTGCAAACTAGTGAGTAAATCTCACTGTAATGTGTTCTATAGAGCATAATTAAGGTTAAAAGTAACTTTTATATTCAAAAGTAACTGGATTTAATCTTGGTGATTTTGTCAGCTCAACATCCTACTAGAATAAATGCCAAGACACACTGGAGCTTTTCTGACAACACTTTAATTTGAGCCAGATTTGCTAACAATACAAAAGCCACTTTGCCATTAAAAAGTTACTGTTGGTATTTACTGAAGGTGTGCAGTATCCCACATCTTTGTGACTGAAAGGGCATTTTTGCAGTTGACATTATTGCATATGTATTTGTAGAAGTTTCGCTTTGAAAGCACAAAATCTGGGGAGGAGAATATTTAAATATAAATGTGATTTACTGAGGTTTGCTTCATGCAATATTACTGCCGATTGCTTTGAATTTAACGCAGAACAAAAGCATATCTTATTTAGGCTCGATGTGGTTGTGACAGTTGCCCCTAGGAGTGTTCCTTTATTTGGAGGAGGTGGATGGCTAAAAGGTGTGAGTGTCATACCAAAGCTTTTGTCTTGTCATGTAATTCTTGTGAGTCCTCACCCTGCACGCTTAGGGCCAAGCCCCACACATTTCTGAATCTGAATAATATGGCTGTTTTGTAACAGGAGCCAAATTTAACTGAGCGAAACTTAACATGGAAGATGGGAGTGAGAGAGCAGGAGAAACTCTGAAATACAGAACAGGATGAGTCTTGTATTGGGCAAGGAATGGGTTTTCCAGTGTTTCAGTCAGATTTCCACGCAGAGACTGTGTATTTTCTCAAGAGTGCATACATGGAGCAATTATATATTTTTTGAACTTCTCTGTAGGATCGGATCTGCTACATACCAAACTGAAATGTCTCTCAAATTAGACAATCGTGGTTTTGGTTTCTTCTGCACACCCTACACAGTCTAACACAGACCTGACATGTCTCCATCCCTCCAATCTTTTCCACTTATCCTTGTTAGGGTCACAGGGGGACTGGAGCCTATCCCAGCTACCACAGGGCAAGAGACAGGGTACACCCTGGACAGGTCGCCAGTCTAACGCATGGTTGTCTGTCTCTGTGTTAGAGACAGACAACCATTCTTACTCACATTCAAACCAAATGGCAACTTAGAATTACCAGTTAACCCAACCCCAGTAACTGCATGCCTTTAAACTGTACCCACATAAGAGAACATGGCCTGATGGTGGAATTGAACTCAGGACCTTCTTGCTGTGAGGTAAAAATGCGAATCGCCACACCCGTGTGCTGCCCCTGTTTTAAACTAATTAAATTAAAATAATTTCTATCCTGTATTATTTAGTTTAGGCGATCACTCACTCACTCCATCAGTTCTGTTTGTTTTTAAGCTGCAAATATTCACTGCTGTCGGTCATTATTCTTTGCATATAAATTAGTACATTGTTAGTAGATCACCCACAGAAGTGTCAAGTCACATAGTTTAATAGTTAAGCAGTTTAGGTTTGTTTTTGCTATACCGCTGTTTGCTGGATGGATGGCTAAACTGTAAATGTACATGATACTTTTTCAAGTCACTGTGGAGGTTTTCTGTGTTACTCCAAAATTCTTAATATTAACCAAGTGCTCTGTGAAGCATTTACCCTGTAGGTAGGTATTGTGTGGGCACTTATTAGTTACACATTAAGCCAAAGTTGAAAACTGTCACGGTCAGCAGTGGCAGACCGTGTGGAGGACCCAGGTGCGGACACAGACGAGGAGACACTGAACTTGAAACGAAAAGCGAGCCTTTATTTTGGCTGGATTAAAGGTAGCAAACAAAGCAGAAAGCACAGGGCAAAACTAAACTAGAAGCTGAACTGGGAAAACAGAAAACTAGAAACTGAGACTTAACTAAGACAACTAGGAAGGCTACGACTAGGTGACTGTGACTGAAACGACTATGAACAGGACTCTGTGCCGGAACATGAAAGAACTATGAAACATGAATATGAATAAGCACCATGACCAGCACAGAGTCCTGAAACCTGACGTAACATGGGGGAAAGATTCACAGACGACACTACACACACTGAATGAAACAGACTAAAAGCCCACAGGGATGATCAGGGGAAGTGGAAACACATGAGGGAGAACAGCTGATACACATGAACCTAATGACAGGGAAGTGAAACTAAATACAATGAACAAAGAATACCAGACTCTTTCAAAATAAAACAGGAAACATGGACATGAACTCGCATGGACCGGGGAGACTTAGTACAGGGGGAGATGACAAAAAGAACTAAGAAACAAAGGACTAAACCGCAACCTAGAAATTAACTAGATGAGCTAAAACACGAATGAATACAAAAGATACATAAAAACTCAAACACTGGGTCACACGACCCAGTACCGTGACAAAATCCCAAAATTCTGTGTCTTGCAAAGCCATAATGGGATGTGACAAATAAATGGGCAAATAAGGCCATTTTACCATTAAACACCCTGAGTGGTCAGTTCACTTTCTCTGGTATTACTTTTATATTTTCATATATGGGTTGTCTTTTTTCCGTCAATTTTCTTGTTTACAGTCAAAATACAAGTCTTGCTGACTGTCAGGAATAAGAAAGGACAATCCTCTTCGCACATGTAGAAAAAGATTACATTTTCCAGCTGTCTGTCACTGTGTTCTTGAGCGAGACGGTGAACCCCAAGTTGCTCCTGAAGGTAGGCACGCATCTTGAATAACAACTAACTGCAATCACTGTTTCGTGAGCATAAATGCATAGGAATAAAAGGCAAAACTACAATATGCTTTGTAAAGCACTGAGATAAATAACTGTGCAGTCACAAGTTCATGTGAAGAAAAAGATGTTCAGCTGAAATAGAGGGAAACTCTAAATGGTACCGGTCAGCCTGACCTGTATCCACTTTTGAAATACTTGCTCTCTTCTCTCCTTTCTAAAATTCTTTACATTTTACAATTTGAGGGAACTTTGCTTCCTCAAAATCTGTATGTTAGCCACTGTAAACACATTATGGTCCTGACATTTTTTTTTTCATTGTTGACCTATGAAATAACCCAAATGTAACAACATTTACAAAAGAATAAAAATGAAGTCCTTCTCCTTTCGTCTCCACAAAAATGGTCTAAACTTCTGGGGTTTTTTGGTACAAAATAGATTACCTTAAAGGGAACAAAAACATCTTAAAAGTTACAGAAAAATACCAAATGGGTCAACCTGTTCCACTCACAGTCCCTCAGGAAGCCAAGGAGAAGAGAAGAGGCTTCTGGAAAAGCTCAGAGTGAGGAAACTCGGCTGCGTCACATGTGGAAGGTTTTCATCGAGTGGCGTATTGCAAAAACGCTGCTCCTCTAGCATTTCATAAGTAACTCATATCGCTTAAGGCTGATCATATGGAAGCAATGGTTTGTCATTTGACAACTAAGCCTCTATCGCTCCTTATGTCTCTTTCTCGCAAGTCAAAACACAGCACAGCAGCATGTTACTGTAGGATAATGGTGTGAGGAGGGCTCAGAGTGGATGGTTTAAAGATGGCACCTTGTGTGAAGTGTTTGAATTCAGTTTCCTAATGTGTGAAATATTTTGGATTTTCAATTTAATATTTTTTTCTACTAGATTTTAAAATGATTTTTGCAGCTTTTATTTGATACTTCTAGTCGTTAGCAGTATTTTACACTGCAAACAGTGTTTTGAAAGTGGGGTATTTAATGCTTTTGGTTTTTTTCATTTTGTTCTATCAAGTCTGTTTTTCAGGTTTCTGTCCAGGAAACCAACACTGTTAGTCAGTAATGTTGACTCAATGCTTACGTGCAACAAAGACCTTTTTATATGGTTTCAATTGATGCAAAAAACAAACCCAAAACTGTTAGGTTAGGATACAAACAACGTGTTGATCCTTTGCAAGACTTGACCTTTCATGTCATAACCAGTGGAGCAGGCGGGGCTTAAGGTGTGGGAACTGAGAAAACAGACTAAGTGCGTATTTATAGTGCATGTGAAAGGAAACTATTTACAAAATCTTGAGGTAGGGACAGTCTGTCAGTAATGCACATGGAACAGAAACAGAATCTCCTCCACGACTCCTTCTCTCTCACATATATCACTCACTGAGGGAAATGCGGGGGCTTCTGCACAGAAGAAAGGAACAGGTAAGTTGTTGGTAAGGAGAACGGGAACAAAATTTGCAGACTGGAGATGGTCTCATTAACACAGTTCAACGCTTTACCAAGACTGAAAGCTCTCTCCAAGCATAAATAGTGGCAGGTTGATCTGCAAATGACGAGTGGATGAGCTTGATGGCTTGAGGTGTGCAGGAATGGAGGATGGGAAACCCAAAGGGATCAGGCATGGTTAACAGCACACAAACAAGCACGCTCTCGTACTGATAGAGCGAGAAAGAAGGAAAAGCAGAGGTACACAGGAGGACTGGAGGAGCATGACCTTTCAAATACGAAGGACTATTTGTTTACACATTTATACAGAGCACTTGAGTCAAGTCTTGGCTAAGCTGCAGCTTTACTAAAACATTGTACATGAGTAAGAAAATCTGAAAATTATTCTATAAATTATTCCATAAAACAATTTCTCAGTTCTGCAGGAGCGCGTTCAGCTTGCGATGATGCAAAAGTTGAAAAGAATGCATTTTATCAGCATGTGTGCTGTGCAGTCTTTCTAAATATTGTAGCAGGATTGCACATCTACACACATCACATCTGCATTCCTAAAAAATGTTGTCCCTGGACAACAGTGTCCCAGCCTATCTGCTGGTGGTAGAAAGGAAATCGCTAAATTTTCACTCCCTGCATATTTATATGGTTTCTGTTCTCTTACAAACAATCCATCAGTCACATCACGTGTTCCTGCCCAGAAGGCAAATCTTGAGTGTATTTCTGTTGGGTTTTTAAACAGCTGGACTTTCTATCCTTTCTTCACTATCAGTGAAGAAACACTTTGAGAATCATGAATATAATGAAGTGAAACAGGAGCACTTCTGTTCAGTTACACTTACATGGTGTGATATATACTATAGTGAGTACTTCTGCCAGATCTGTGTGGGCCACGCTGGTAGCGCATTACAAAAGTGTCTCACCTACTGAAAGAAATTCCACAGTTCCACACTGCAGAGGTAATCTATCACTGGGGGGTCTTCACGCCATATTTTGCTCCATTTTCGAGAACGCCGTACACCAAACCATACTGAGGAACTGTAAAGTGGAGAAGAACACCTAAAAGTCCGTGCCTAAACTTTAATTCAAGTCAGTTTTACAGTGGGGGAAATGAAATAATTATTTCATCCCCTGCTGAATTTTGAAGTTTGCTCACTTATGAAGATATGAGCCGTCTCTAATTTTTATGGAAGTTTCATTTGAATGGAGAGAGAGACAGAATATCAATATCATATCAAAAATATAGGAAAAAAAACACATTACATAAAAGTTATAAGTTGATTTGCATGCCATTAAGTGGAATAAGTATTTGATCGCCTACAATGGAACCAGAATTCGTGCTCCCCAAAGATCGGCTGTGTGCCCATGTGGCAAATTATTATTCAGAAATTTAAGAAATATAAAATTACCATCAGGCGCTCTCTGTCTGGAGCTCCAAGCAACCTCTGAATTGCAACCGAGAAACCTAAAGGATTTAGAGCAGCGGTCCCCAACCCCTGGGCCTCGGACCGGTACCGGTCCGTGAGTCGTTTGGTACCGGGCCGCGAGAGTTGAGGCCCAAGTGTGAAATGTATGTTTTTCAAGGTTTTTATCGGTTTTCAGTGTTATTTTGTTATCGTTTTTATCGTTAACTCGGTTTTCCTGAGTCTTTTCACGTGTGTTATGAATAAATCTTCTTTTTTTCGGTACCGGTACTAGTTTTATTTTGTTCTATTTATCCGCGACACCTTAAAGGCCGGTCCGTGAAAATATTGTCGGGCATAAACCGGTCCGTGGCGCAAAAAAGGTTGGGGACCGCTGATTTAGAGCACTTCTGTACAAAGGGGTGGGCCAAAATCCCCCCTAAGATGTGTGCAAACCTGGTGACCAACTACAAGAAACATCTTACTGCTCTGCTTACCAACAAAGGTTTCTCCACCAAGTACAAAGTCATGTTTTAATTGAGGATCATATTCTGTTATATAAAAACAAAACTACTATAAAAATTAGACACTGTTCATTCCTTTGTGAGTGAACTAATTGACAAATGCAGCAGGGCATCAAATAAGTATTTCCCCCACTGTATTTACATAGCACATTTGAAACAACAGGAGTTAATCCAAAATGATTTCCAGACAGACACATTCATATATCAGGTGTCCAAACATCCTGTTTATTAAAAGAAGTAAATAAAGTTTTACAAAGTTGTATGAATTACTGTACTTATTAACCAGAAAGAACTTTTCTCATTTTTTATTCCTTTTAATTCCACTGTTGTTTGTTTGACATGTAAATGGCTCTTTCTCGTCTTTCTTTTCTGTCTTGTCACTTTTACTTCCATTATTGGGCGCTGTGCATTGCCTTGCAAAGCACTTTTGTGACCCTCTTTTTGAAAGCAATATATTAATATGTTTTGCTTGCTTGAATTTGTGCACTTGATGTAAAGCATGTGTGACATGTGGCTCTAAAAACTGCAGTCTGCTTCTGCAGACGGGTGATCTTTGCTCCAGGTAGAATGGCACTGCTGTGAGTCAATATCCTGAGGAAGTAAGTTCCTGTCATCTAGTTCTGGATCTCTCATTTGGGTGATTGCACTCTCTAATTAGTGGCTATATTTTTGTATTCCACTTATGATGTATGCAGTGTGTAATGTGTGAACTCAGACAAATTTATTAGGTATTTTTAGTTTATATAACCATCACTTTTTGCTCCTCGCATTCTGCATAATCATTATACAGACACTTATTTAGTTTGAGGCAAGTCTGCGACAGTTATTATTAACTGTACCCACAACAGGCTCATTAAATGGACAATTGGTCCTCTGGTTTGAGCACATAACACTTGTGTATTATTTTTATGTTTTAAGACCACGTCTTACATAGATTACTACTTTTTTTTTTTTTTTGTATTAACAGAAGCACAGAGGCACAAGATAAAGCTTATACTTTAGCCCCCCCTAGTGTGACATCAATGCAAATGCATTAAAAAAGACTTTATTCTAAGGTTTAATTGGAAAATGAAAAACTACTGTAGAAAACGAGGCTGTCAAAACTGAGCAAATTTTACACAAAGCTAGTTTTCTGTCTCTACAAATGTACAGCGTCAATAATCCACTTCCATTTGTTTGACTTCACTTTTGTGTGTGTGTGTGTGGGGTGGGGGGGGGCAAACAATGTGTTATAATAGCCAATAAGAAGTGGTATAAATGTACCCCGCCTGTCACCCCATGACAGCTGGGATAGGCTCCAGCTCACCCTGGCAAGCCTGAATTTGACAGGGTGGATGGCTTGGTGTATTAAATAAATTAAGTCTGCCATGGAAGAACTGGACTAACGCAGCCACTGGGGGTCACAAGTCAGTATACTTCTTGTGTCAGTCCTAAGCATGGATAAATGGGGAAGGTTGCATCAGGAAGGGCACCCAGCATAAAATTCTTTGCTAAATTAAATAAGTGGATCAGACAGGTGAACTGCTGTTGTGACCCCCAAAGGGAAAAGCTGAAAGAGGAAGAAATGGAAGACCTTTGCTGATCTGGACAGAAATCTGACATCATCACTATCCAATTGCTTTGTATTGCAGTAACTGCATTTTTTTTTTTTTAAATGATCTTGTGACTGAAAAGAATCGCTCTATGCCTAGGTCTCTGCTGTGATACAGGATGCTTTTGAAATGACACATTTAACTGGATAAGCAGAAGAAAATGGCTGGATGGAGATTTAATCAGAGCTAGTCCCATTTTTGTGATGACTTAGCAAGAAAGGAAACAAGGAATAACTTAAATAGCAGGATAGGAATTCTATCAGTTCTTATGTTATGCTGTAACAGACAAATTTTACACACTTATCATGGATATGTGTGAACAAATCTCTTCTTCTCTAAATAGGATCTGGTCGCCTCTTAAATTTTGTTACTATGCACACGCCAAAGGGTCAGCCTTACAATCTGATCAAAGGTACCCTCCATCCACAGAGGCAGACTGCCCGAAGCTTATCCTGCAGCACCACCTAGAGGAGTTCTTCCAAAATAGCAGCCACTAGTTTAGAATTAGATGCAATGTTATGGTGAAATTAATAGCAACAATAAATACACGTTTGAATGGGAGTGGTTTATATCAATTATACAGATATTACTTATTAATAAAGTTGTCCCTCTCAATTAAATCAGACAAGAAGACTATTTAAACCATACATATAGGAACCACGTGTGACATGGAGCTTATTTTGTTTAGTTTTTTGTTAAATTTTTTTTTGTTTGTTTTGTTTTGGGGTTTGCTCATTTTTTGCACATTAACGTTTTAGGAAATTTGTATTTCCCAAATCCTGATTTATTCTCAATTCAATTCAATTCAATTTTATTTATATAGCGCCAGCCAAATCACAACAAAAGTCGCCTCAAGGCGCTTCATAGATACAGAGAAAAACCCAACAATCATATGACCCCCTATGAGCAAGCACTTTGGTGACAGTGGGAAGGAAAAACTCCCTTTTAACAGGAAGAAACCTCCGGCAGAACCAGGCTCAGGGAGGGGCGGCCATCTGCTGCGACCGGTTGGGGTGAGAGAAGGAAGACAGGATAAAAGACATGCTGTGGAAGAGAGACAGAGGTTAATAACAGATATGATTCAATGCAGAGAGGTCTATTAATACATAGCATGATAATGTGGATTTTTAATGAGAGAGAAATAAAGATTAAAAAGTTTAAGAGATAATGCACACATTATATACAGAAATACAATATATAAATGTATCTACAGGTACAGTGTAAGGAGTAGGATCAGTGCAGTATAATGTGCGATGTGATTGGTGGTATTGCACATTGAGTAAGGTATTGATATTCATAAGGTAATTCAAAATACCAAACAGTGGCTGTACTCGATGTGTACATTTTATTTTTACAGTCTGGTAACTGTATTTTGTTTTAATAGAATTGAAATTTAATAGAATCCTTTATTTAAGATGTTTAACTCTTTAAAAACCTTTAAACTAAGCTCTACGTTCATGCATGTTCCTGAAGAGGTTGTGTTTTGGTTCATCAGTTCATCCTAGCCTGTGACTGTATAATAACTAATAATGTATAATGTGTATGTGTTAGTTCCCATAGGGAAATTACTCCTCTGCATTTAACCCATTCACCCAGTGAAGCAGTGGGCAGCCACCAATGCAGCGCCCGGGGAGCAGTGTGTAGGGACGGTACCTTGCTCAGGGGTACCTCAGGGTAGCCGTTCAGTGGAGTCGAACCCCCGACCTTCCGATCATGGGGCCACCACTCTACCTACTGAGGGACAGGGATAGACCAACTTGCAGTAATTCAGCCCCATGCCTGAATTCTTCAGTTTTCTTTTACTGGGAATTTTAGATTTTTGTCATTCTTCCAGTTTTAGTGATTCTCAGAGAAACAGAGTATGAACAAATCATTTTGTTTAAAGCAAATAAATCAACATGTTCCTCCTGAAAAGAGACAAGAGGTTGTTCTGTGGTTACTGGACTTACTGCACCCAAATGAGGCTTTCTCCTGGTAATGCATTAAGGACACTGTCTTTCACCTGATCCAAGCTTCTAAGGCTCATTTTATGTGGCATCGGGTCAGCCCCTTTTCTTTTAATAAGGGCTGAGGTTTGGGAGAGTGCTACCCAATGACATAATGAACTTTGGTGGCGATAATAAGGGGCTGAAGGAAGAGATTAGGTTTTAATGAATCACTTACCAAATGATAATGGCTTCCTGAGGACTGTCATTAAATGCTTTAATGATGACTTTGACCGCTTCCATCCACAGGGCGCTACAGAAAACTCCCTGGCGGAATGCTGCCATTAAGACCTGATTTGAGAAATATCCTTTATATTTTCTATGTAACAAACAGTGAAGCATCAAAGTCCTGCAAAAATCAGAGTGTTGACAGGCTGCAGAAATCTACAAACCAAACTGCAAAAATCAACATAAATCAGATTGATTGTGCATAATGTCAAAGAGAGGGTATAAATGAAGTACCTGTGTATCTTTGCTGAAAGCACATCAGCCCCACCCTCACCCTGTTCGAGAGTAAGGGTGGTAAAGGCTAAGAAGCTAAAATGGCTTGTTTCATGCACTGGATGAACCGCAGGGCTGCTTCAAGGCTCAGTGAGCTGAGTTTGTATTCTCTCCCTGTGCCTACAAGGGTTCTTTCTTTCTACTGCGTCTGCCTAGACTCCTGACATGCAAATAATTAGTGATTGGCTGTAAGTGTGAATGTGTATTACCTCAGTGATAGTCTGATGGCCTGCCTCCCACCTTACACACTCCCACAACCCTGAATTGGATGAGTGGTTGGAAAGTGGCTGGATGGCTACTTTAGTGAAGCCCGGGGATATAAATATGGAGCTGGAAAGGAATCTAATAGATCCCCCTAAAAATTATAATAACCCAGTACCCACCTAATCCAGGAAATGCATTTAAAGACCCAAAGACCAACTGGGAAGCTGTCCAGTAAATCCATGTCAGTCATTTTTACCTACTGTATTGCAAAGTAAGTGCCTCAAGTCAAACTGTCAAGTCTAACTGTGAGGAAGAAGCCAAAGGTGACAATTCAAGATTTTAGAGAGCAAGAAACTTGGGAATCAAATCGGTGACTTTCTGGCAGTATGGTGACAAGTTAGCCACTTAAAAAATGGTGACATACAGACAGAAGCAAATACTTTAACCTTGTCTAAGGGTTGCCATTGACTCCTGGTGAGAAAGTAAACACAGCCATGAAAACCCATCAATATCCCATAGAGACTGACACCAGGAAACTGAATAGCAATATCTTTTCTTGTAAATAACCTGGACGCCCTTGTCAGCCTGACTCAGATCAGTATCTTGAGAGACGTCTCACAATAGTGTCTACATCTTGGCCCGGTGACTACATAATAGAGGGCACATCAGACCAGGGAAATGCCAGACATTCAGTGAAGTGGAACTAAAAGAGGAGGTGGTAGAGATGGACTGGAGGAGAGGGGTTATTTTGAAGTGTGGGCCGACTGAATTGCTGACTGACATTCAGTCTCCATGACAGCCTGTTGACAGCCTGTAGCTGTAGACCGAGATACCCCTGTTGTTCCTGAGGAAGGCACAGGGGCATGGCTGGAATCAACAGCACTCTGAAATTAATAATTTCTTTGACTTCCCTGATGCGTAGCTTGTTTGATGCTTCTTCAGGTTCTGCTTCTCAGGCTTTCAAGTGTTGTCATTTTCTTTCTTTGTCTTTGTCTGTTTTTTTCTTGTTCTTTGTCTCGTGACTTTTTTTAACCTTTAAACCTATTTAAATGACCGTGTGTGTATACAGCAAATGTGCACAGTTACACACATTCATAACAATGCTAAGTGAAAAGGAAAAAACAATTAAACAAAATAACGATCTGTCTTCAAAACCCTGAATGTATTTAAAGCCCTGTATTTCATGCATTTTTTTTTTTAACAAAGACAAAGTAGAATTCAGCGGCTTTTCCACCACAAAGTAAACACAACGTCTTATCTTAGCAGGAGGATAAACACTGAAAATGAGGAAGCTCTCATGTTAGCTGTGTGTCACAAAATTTCCAGTTCCCTTTTTATGTGGATTGCAATCCATTGCCCATATGGACAACAAAATTCACAACAAGTGTCACTGCTATACCCTGATGTATTTATCAGGTCTAGTCTAGGAAAGTAAGACAGAAATTAAAATTTTATTGCTATACTTCCTGGTAGAGTACGGTGATATATTGTTATATCATTTTGAAGTTATAAGAACATTTCTGATGATAAAGGAAATAAAATTGAGAAGCACATCTGTTGATACTTGAGCTTGCAATCAGCAGCATTTATAACTGAAGGGTTTTTTCCCCCCAATGAGCTACTGCCATTAATGACACTCTTCCTAATTTTAAGTCTTAATCTACTGAAACAGGGTACCAGCAGCAGCAGCAGCATTATAGTGTAATAGTAATGACACAGCATAATATTCAGTGACAGAGTAAATCAAATGCAAGCACAAAAGTAGCCTAAATAGTAGTAATAGTAGTGAAAGTAGTTGCTGCTGCTAGTGCCTCGTTTCGGTAGATTCAGACTGTAGAAAGTATCTTGGGTCTGCTTTTCCACCGTGTAACCACATCAGTAATTTCCAACCATCAGCCATGCTCCGGCAGCAATGCTCAGTGGAGTCATTTGTTTACATATGGGTCACACATCACCAGCTGATAGCATCTCCTCCTTTGTAGCTGGCTTGTTTTTGCCTCAAGTGGCGAAGCAAGAATGATTTTTCCACCTTTAGCAGTTTTCTTGCCTAATTTGGAAAGTACTATGCTTCTTTTTGGATTTTGTAAATCCAGTGACACCCTGCTCTTGCACTTAAACAATGAGACAGACCTCTCTCGATGTTTTCTGCTCTAGGGAATCTAAATGCATGACCTTGGTATAGCAACGATATGGCACTATGACATTTTTTTATATAATGTAAAAATATCTGTTTTATGCTGATAATATGCTACAGTAACACTTTCTGGTGTTACCATAAGACCATGAGTCAGTAGTGTCAGGGCAAGTAAGGTAGGCAGTGCTTGCCCTGTGAAATCCTAAAATGCTAATTAATTCAAAGTGAGAGAAATCTCTCTCTTTATATCACAAACAAAAGTCTGTCTCATATACTGTTGACTCTTAACCACTGGAATCTTTAGTTCCAGTCATTTTCAATTGTGAGTACATGTCCCACTAACTAGTGCTTGAGCTTTTCACGCTGACAGACCAGAAACTTCTTTTGATTGCTGGTTGCATCATGGATAAGCCTATAAAATGGAGAGGGGACATTAACTCCTGTAATGTGGAGTTTAATAAAGTTGAACAGGTTGAATATGTGCAGGTTGCACCGGATCTGAGAAATCGCTTGATTGAACTGTTTTTTGAAATAACTTGGCTTTGTCTAGTTAAATGCATACAAGATGTGGTACTCATGGGACAGCCACGCTACGTTTTATAGGATATGATGCATTAGATGGAGATGTCTCTGCTTGCCTCTCTGTGAAAGTCTCCCAATGCCACTCCTTTGTGTGTAACATAATATTGATTCATTTGTATTCTCAGAGTACTCTCCTCATTGTATAAACCACAGACTCATCAAGCATGTCATGATTACATTTCCAGAAAAAGAAACAGACAAAAAAATGCATAAATAAATTGAATAATTCATTCAAAAGGATGTTTGAAGTTTGATATTTGATGAATTCGACGAAGTCTTCAAATGCTATAGAGGTGAAATTGTAGTGCTATGTTCAAAGGCAGTAGTAAGTTTGCATTCCTGAATATATAAAGAAAAAAGGGGACCTGACATAAATTGAGAATATGTGGGAATAACTGTCAGTGAACCCTATTAAAATTTGCTTTTTTTCCCAAATCAATTTTATATTTGCAAAACTTTAACAGGATTAAGATTGATGCAGAAAATAAAAAGGGTTTGAAAACCATTCTTTGTTGACAATACATCCATCATTCATTCATGCAGTGATCTGGAGTTACATTCTACTTGTCACTTACAGAGCTCTGAACAGCACGTACCTTCAGCATGTTTTTGACATGCTAAAGGCTTCACTGCTTTTATACTACAGAACCAGAAACCACCTGGGAAAACAGGAGAAAAACAAGCATATAAAAAAAGAAAGAAAAAAATGAGACCACATAATAGTCACTCAGTGTAACCTTCTTTTTAATATAATGTGCATAACACTAATTAGATAATAAGAGCCGACCAGGAAAACAGCCTTGGCCGGTGTACAGATCAGGGAAACGCACTTAGTGTAACCAGTGGACAGGTTAAGCATGGCAGGTCAGAAACACAAACACACTCAGGAGAGGAACAGCAAAGACAGAACCTGGGTGTACTGTATAATAATAGGCATGGACAGCACTGTGCACACAGGGGATGCATATGCAGTTCTGTACATGCTACAGTGAGTGTTTGTATATATGGATGAGCTTCTTACATCTGCACTAGGAATATCAATGATGGCACCTTGACAGCAGGAAGAGCTGGTGCTTTGTATTTTGCATTCAAGTGAAACTTCACAACTCGGTGAAAGTCATCCGGGTGTCGTAATGTTCCAGGTGCAAAAAGCAAAAAGTCTCAGTGCTCAACCTTTTTTTAAGACACGAGTGAAAAGGAACTCAACTGATTGTCACCTGCCTTGAAACATAGATATTTAGCAGTAATAGTATTATTAGTAACATAATTAACAGGATGTCGTCAGGACTACAAAAATAAATAACATAATTGAAGCCCTTACATAAAAACTTTTCTATAAAAACATATCAACCTAAATCTATTAAAAACAATAAAGGCAAGTACAGCAAAAGCCATATATTAAAAAGCACACCATGCAAATTTGCTTGGGATTTACATCGATCAAAAAGGATTAGTGAGCCACAACTTTCTATAGATTGTGCTGCACATAGCAAATAAAACCATTTCTCCAACTTCAGTTAAAGAATATGCCAGGAATCTTTCAAATGTTTCTCACAGTGAGCTCACTGTATTTTCCGCTTTACTTGAATCGTGAAAGTTTGCGGGAAAGAGTCAATTAATATACTATCTGAATTATGCCCTTTCGCCCCACTGCAATGAAGCAGCTCTTGCGTGTCGCATTTTGATTTGTTCCTGTCTCTCTCCCCGGCTTGCCTGTTACTTTTCTTGACAGCTCTCTTAATCCATCTTATTTTACGCATGTATTAATCACCTCAAACAGAATCCGGTCGCTGGAAGAAAAGCTTTCCTCTCACCTCCTGTGGATTAGCCTCTTTTCTCTGTGTCAATCAGTGATACACTTGTCTCTAGCTGTTAGTGTTATGGTTCTAACACCAGAGTAGTTTTTGATTTCATTATACTCTACATGTACTGCAGTCAGGGAAGTAAAAGTAAATAGTAAATAAATAAATATATATATATATATATATATATATATATATATATATATATATATATATATATATATATATATATATCTCACTTGACCTTATACCTTATATGACTCAGGGGAAATACATTTTCTTGCCAGATCAGTTGCAGAACTTTTTCTCTTCTCCTTAGGTCAATACGGTCTTTTGGAGTGTATGAGACATCTGTTTAAAGGTCATCTCAAGCAATCCACACATCAAAAGAATCATTTTTTATTTGCAGGATTGGAATAGGTCATAGGTCATGTGCCTGGAACATTTGATGCTTGTTACACCCCCTGTTTCCAATGTTGTCTTCCTTTTCGCTGTGAACTGTTTCATATAATAAAACTGCCCTCCTTCTCTTGAAATACTGAAGAAGACACAGACAGAAGCGTTTTAAAATCCACCAGTGGGCTTTGTACAATGCATAACCTTTTCCAGCCTAAGAAGACAATGTTCGTGCACTTATGCGCTCTCCTCAACTCGTATACAAAGTGAGTCTCGTTTTGATAGGGGGAAAAGAATCTGCAGAGTAGTTTCATTGTTAAGAAGGATGGAGACTGAACAACAAAACAGCAGAATGTCTTTGTTCTAAGTTAAAGCAAAGGAAATTGGGTCATTGGGGATGTATCACAGTACGCCTGAACTGACTAAGTTTTAACAATGGCTTAATATTTGTGTGCAGAGCTGACATCGTTACCTAAGGGTGGCACTGCAGAGAGCGCACGGTATCTATTTATTCTAGGCCATATTCATTCCCACGGGGTCAAAAACTGCTTTTTTGTCAAAGCCTTTGGAATTTCAGAGATACGCACAAGGTCGTCACATACAGACGCTTGTAAAGAATCCCTCGGCTTCACATTTAAACATACTTGGTTAATAATTATCCTTTCTACACATAGGCTTAATGGTATGCACGGGCATATTCTTCCCTAATCACCCATCTTTTCAATGAAACGTCAAAAGTGAGTCCAAATGAGTATGTGAAAAGAAATTAAAGTTCCAAACAGGACGTGAATTGCGATGGCAAGCTTGAGTCTGCGTTTGGTGTGTCGGGGGCACATTTGCCAAAGGGCACCTTGTGCATATCTGTGAAACCGGTGTCAGAATGGCAGTGCTCAACCCAGTGGGATTAGAACGCATTGTTTATCCTCTGTGAAGTATGAATGTGCTCAGTAAATATGAATGGCTTCATAAACCTTGTCACACAGGAATCATAGTCTGCCTTTTTAAATCTAAAATACAAAAGGCTGTCTCGGAGCAGCCAGTGTGTGCAAGAATGGGAAGAAACTTTAAAGCCACCAATGTATCTTTAAATTCATGCAAAGATAAGTTAGGTGCAAAAAGAGGATAGGAAGAGATATGCTGTAAGAATACAGTATGGCTTGGATCGGCGTTGTCTGTGTAGAAGTACCTACCGAGCCCTGTCAAAGTTCCTGTCTCACCTCTTTGTTGTTTTCATCCCCCCCCTCCTTTGCCTCCTGTCACTCTCTATTCACCCACCAGGGGTGCTTTTCATTTTGCCAGCATGTCTCCCTTACTTCCCTCACTTGCATCTCTTCCTTAGCTCCTCCCAGTGAGGATGTGAGTGAGAGGTGTGAGGGAGACATGCAAGGATTCTGAAGCTGGAGCCACAAAAATGAGAACTCCTTGCTCTCAAAGCCAGCTCATGACTTAGTGATGCGGTCTGCACAGCTGGATCAGCCATCAAATAGCTGTCCACAGAAGTTCCTGTCTTACAGGCTTCCAAAATATATGTAAGCCTTATTTACTTTGGCATAACAATGAATGCATTCATTGATGTTGTTAATTTTAACCATCATTTAATATTGATTTTTACTCTTCTGACTTATTCATGTGTCAAACGTTCTGATTTATTTACCTACTATCATCTGCAGAGTGAAACACGGCATAGCTCCATAAGAATGCCTGCATGTTGATGTGAAATGATAAAAGATAAAAAACAAACAGCAGCTTTGTGTGATGCTACAACACTGAAATGATCATTTATGAGTTAAGCCTGGGTCATTTGCATGCAGTATATGGTCATGTGTGGAGTTGCATTATTTATACACTGGGACACTTTATAAAAAATGCCATCCACCACCACAGAAGCCTTCTTGCTCCTCCTGCACCTCGCCTCCTTGAGATGCAATTAAGGAATTGAGACTTCTTCGCAATGTCAAAGGGAAAACTGTTGCCCCACTTCTGGGGAGGCGAAACGACACGGTTAAGTATAAGCAAGCCTAATGAAAAGCACCCCAGAAGTCATTAGACTTTCCTCGCTTTTTCCAGTCGCCTGACCTCCACAACCACCTAACCGGTTTCTCATTCCACAGTCACCCCAGTATACACATGCCTGCCAGTTTCCCATTTTCTTTCTACCTACATGCCTTTAACCCTCTATTTTCGCTTTAATAAAGCAGTAAACTGTCTGATTTGATCTACGTTTGGATCCTTCTTCCCATCCATACCATGCAAAATATAATTACAATTAGGTAAGTTTGTAGTCTTTTTGCCAAGCTAAGATAACTTGCTACAGGTGGAGTTGTCAACATACACACAAGGATAGCATCAGTCTTCACATGCAACTCTCAGCAAGCATTTATTTAAATATAAAATGTATTTCAGCTAAGGTGATTTCATTTTTTATTAGGAAAAATGTAAAATAGAAACAATTAGACGATTGAATTTAATCTGAATGCAACAAAAATATAGACAGATGGTACGTTTCAAGCCTCCTTTCTAAAAAACTGCTGACACAGTTTGTAAACGTACAATTTACTGAAAAGAAAAAAATCATTCTGTATAAATTTCAGATGTTTAAAAGGCGCGGCGGTTATGTCTGTAGAGTCTGAAAACAATAGGACAATTGCTCCTTTTTTAGCATAGAATCTGTTAGCAGTTAAATGTGTTACAGGTGGCAAAATGTTGGCTTTTGTCACACAGCTCCGGGGGCTGACAACAGAGTGTTTCTGAAGAGCTCTAATTTTTATTATAAAATCTGACATGACACAGTCTGGATCAAAGAACACAACGGAGGACACATTTTTTAAAATAGATTTAACCAGTTAAGTATCACGCCTTGCAGAGAAACTCATCTACATCATTTCATCTGCGCTCACACACCTCTTTAGCATGTGTGAAAGCATGGATATATATGTGTGTGTGTGTATGTGTGTTCTGCTAATATGCCATGCTATGGGAAATAAACTCGCAAACATTTGCATGCCAGTCCACTATAATATGTGTTATTCCAATTAATTTCAGGCCATAATCCTACAGATGGAGGTTTCGCACCATTGGCTCCGCAGCCAAGCACATCCACCAAATGTCTGACTGAACGCTTCTAAGTAGTGACAATAAAGCACACAGGTAACCTGATTCTGCTGCCACATTTAAGCCTTCGCTTCCTGAGTAGCAAAGACAAGAAATCATCAGAGCCTCACCTGTCATTGCAGACAGCACGCAATGATTTACGCAATAGTCTAATATTGATTGTTATTATAGTTTTTTTTCTTCAGATAATCATATTTCTCTTAAAAAAATATTTTCGAAAAACAACAAACACTTCATTTTTTATGTTTATTTATTTTTTACTTTTCACTTTTGCATAGCTTGGATGGGCAGTAAAGCTATTTTTCATTATGGATTAGACATTTTTGCAAATTAGGATTTAATTTAGAACCGATTGTTCAAACAAAAAGGAAGGTCAGGAGTCTTTCTTGAATTGATAGCAAAATCCTCCAATCTCATGTGTAGCGATGAGGTCCGTATGTTTCTATAATTGGTTAGAGATCATCAAGCGGCAAATCTCAGGGTACAGTATATTTAAATTAGATACTGGGAAGCCAGATTAGGACAAAATCGTGGGCATTTATGTAGCTGTCAGGGATTGTGTTTCAGTGTAAGATCTGTTCTCAACTGCCTTTCCAACAATTCCATTGTGACCATGGTATTTTGTAAAAACACACAATCCCATGTGGTTTTTACTTATTATCCTTTTTAATATGCAGGACAGACGCCCAAAACACACTTGCAAAGTGCTACATCAGCTGACCTGGCCTCCACAATTGCCTACGCCAAACCATTCCCATACTACCATTTTGTCAAAGGCACAGGTGTGCAAAAGCTCTCCTTTCAGGCAATGAAAGAACAGGTCTCACTCCCAGATATATGATTGCAGTAGAACCCGTGTCACATTTAAATTTAAAGGAATCATTTTTCACTGTGTAGCGTTTAATGCTGCAAGGGGGGCCTATTTTATTCCAAATATAACCAAGTAATTTCCAGTTCCTTAATCTAACAAGTGAGGAAGTAGAAGAAGTTGAAGTACAAAGTTGTAAAGGAAGCAAGATGAACAAGATGAAGTTTCCGAACACAAATATCCGTCTTCTGATTCACACAAGGGGGATTTACTCCATCTATCCACTTTAGCCTCCTAATGAGGACATTGTAGGTCTTTAAAATGGTACCTTTGTCTCCTGGAGTCCAATACTCCTGTAGCCAGTGTATCAAGGCAACACCGGCATAGGACTCATTGTGAGTATGCCTGATAGACAAGATGGCATGGAACAGAACAGCAGTATTTGTTGCCCTGAGATGAAAACACATTGCCTAAACAGAGCTGAGATAGCGTGGGATAAAATGTTTTTTTCTAAATGTCCTTTCAGCTCAAGGAAACTCAAAACTGTAAATGTGTGACAAAATAAGTGGCACAGTATCAGAATTTGAAGTAAGCGTACAATGTGCAAAAGGTTGGATTGTACAAAAACGATCTTGTTTACAGCCTCGTTGATTATATTGTCCTTTTACAGCATAGAACGACGTGTATTTTAACATTTGATCTGTGGTGTTGTTATCTTTGAGAACGGATCTTATGCAAACAAGCATATAAAGAACCTGCAACTTTTTTTGCTTTAATGCTGAAATAAATTGCGCACTTTTCACTTCAAGAAGACTTTGGTTTCACACTGCAGAGGGTGTCCTATTTTCAGAGGAAGTGCGCTAATTAGGCTATAGTGTGTGTGAATTTAAGCATATCTTTGTGGCCGCATGATGAGACTGATTTCCTCCAGGCTTCTGCTCAGCCTTATGCCTGAGAATGCATAAAACAGCCCTTATCAGTTAAAACGACCTTACACACAGGCTGTTTATAAAACTGCTCCTATTTTTTTTTTCCAGACGAAACCACACACATATACACAAACATAAATACACACACATGCATCTTACAAAGTTCTGATAAACGCACTAGCTCTGGCAAGCTCACACTGCAGACATTTTAGCTACTACCTGCTTCTATACATTGTGAAGTAAGCTAATAAAAATGCGAACAGACCTAAAATAGAGAGAATATTGGCCTTGTATTGAGTCTGTGGCTAGCAACATGGCTGCAATGAAGCATTTTACCCTGCATTTAAATGTTAACTATATAAAATGCCACTAGAACGGTTAGAATCAAAACAAGAAAACTGTTTTCTTCACATGAAATTAGCCACTTCAATGCTTCCTCCAAGTTCGCTTCCTGTGTTCATTACTACTACTACTACCACCCGGGTAGAGATAATAAGGCACCGGCTGAAAAAAGCTTGACTGTGAGTTTTCATGGTTGTGCGCTCATCCTACACAGCCTAAGCAGAGCTTTGCATACCATCATCTACATCAAACATAAGGCCCGGGGGCCAGAATTATCCCTGTAAAGACTCAAAGCTGGCCTACTGGACAGCTTTTTTTCTTATGTTTTGTCTGCTGATAAAGACCTTCACAATACACCATACTGCTGCTGTGTTACTCTTGTTTAGAGGTAGCTGTGGTTCAGGAGATCCAGCAGGTTGTTCACCATTTAGAAGATCCCCGGCTCCTCCTATATGCTGAAGAATCCTTGGACAAGATACTGAACCCTCAGTTTCCCCTGATGGAAAGTGATGGACGTATAAATGTGTGTGACAGTATACTGAGTGCTCAGTTAGAGTTGAAATGCCTTATATAAATACCATTCTTTTTCCATTGTGACTGTGCTAGTGTTGATCATTACTCATCTGCCTGGATATTTGAGTTATGGACACAGCTATTTTAATTGACAGATGTGCCAAAGTAGGCAGCCAGTGGGTATCTACTGAGCCTCATCTCCACTATTTGGAGTATCTGAGCTGGAGCGTTCCATTGCTTTTCTACCGTTGGTGCCTTCAGAACTATTTAATAGACTCATTTGTCTAACATCAGTGCTTTATGTG
Source organism: Neolamprologus brichardi (assembly GCF_056152115.1). NCBI lineage: Eukaryota > Metazoa > Chordata > Actinopteri > Cichliformes > Cichlidae > Neolamprologus > Neolamprologus brichardi. Next base: position 26,824,018 of record NC_142113.1, on the reverse strand, counting down.
TTGTACACAGCATCCAAGAAGTTTGTGCTTCATTTTTTTTTTCAGCTAACTGGCAAATATCTATGTCTGCGTGATGCACATGTACAGTTACGGATGAAGCTTGGTAACCAAGCTTGCGAACAGTAGCTAATTACTCAGCAGTTCACCCTTTCATGCTAACATGGAACGTAAGGCTATAGCCAAAACACTGAAGTTTAAAGACATGGCACCACATGTATTTGTCCGGTCTTCCTTCTCTCTCCCCAACCAGTCGCGCCTGGTTCTGCTGGAGGTTTCTTCCTGTTAAAAGGGAGTTTTTCTTTCCCGCTGTCGCCAAAGTTCATCTTTTATATTGTCTACATTTTTACTGCAGAGAAGATCAAAGTTACAAAGACGTTCTGTGAATGAAGGAAAACTTTAATCTATTAAAGATAATCTTGAATTATCTTTTTGCTCTTCTTCCTTTTTTATGTTGAACTGACATCCCTGTTTAAGCTAGCTTTTCAATCTGCATTTTACCTACCATCACCATCGGGCTAAGTGATTTTTGTTTGTTTGTTTGCTCATTGCATACCCAGAATCGTTCACTCTATGTAACCAAAGAATTGCAGAGAAATACTGTACCATGAATTCTCTTTTAGTCTTGTTAGCCAGCTAGCTACCAAAAACAGTGTTTGCAGAATAAGGTAGTAATAAGGTAGTAAACACTCAGATGGAAAAAGGAAAGCAACACACCAGATATATTTTATGAAGCTCTCCTGGTTTATTCACACATAATGGAGAAGGAGGTGTCAATAATTAACTATATCCATGTCCCAGCACATGAGGGTGTTAGCGAAATGAAACTGCAGGTGCTATGTCTAAGCAGGCACTAAATTGGGACAGAGCTGAAGTGGAGGTTGGATAATGATGATGATGATGAGTTGAGGAAATGTGGATTATGCCGCAAGATGGATTTGAGAAATTCCCATGGTAGGTTTCCAGATGACTGAAATCCATTAGTCGAAGTGGATTCAGAGTAGCCACAACAATCCAGCAGAGGAGTAATGTACAACCTACCCTGGTAGTTAAATACGGAGCTCATGGTCCCCAAAACATAAAAGCAAAGTTATTCGTCATACCTTGCAATTCTCCCAACAAAAGCTTTTTCACAATATTCTCTGAACCAAATTGCAGACGACAGACAGTGGACAGAAAACAACAAAGCAGCGACCCAGGTTGGGAAATGCAATTATCTTTTTGCTGTAGAAAAAAAAAGCTAAATAGAGAATGTTAATCTGCATGGAGGTGGAGCTGGCTATCGGTACTCTATAGTCCAATCTCCTGAAGATTTCAAAGGACAGGTTTAAATTAATTCTATCTCTCACAGAAAGTAGGTTGAATGGGTTGTGTCTGTGTAATCATTCCACCTCATCAGACTGGCTGTGAAGCGGCACCTTTGTAGAGTTAGTGCACTGTATCAGGTTCAGCAGAAGCTTGATCAGTTTGAATTAGTCATATTGAGTGGCTCCCTCACATATCAGGCTGTTAAAAGCTCACAGCAGCAGTACTTTGCTACTCCTGCTTGACAAATGTAACCATATTAGCAAAGACATGAAAAAAAAAAGTTTTACATACCAGGTTTTCTTTTCTTTTAGTTTTATTATTACTATGGTCTTCAAAGCGCACACTGACGCAAGACAGAGTAAATCATTAAACACATTTTTGAAAATGTAGCGTTGACAGGTTCATCAAGTTCTGACAAAGAACACATCAGATTAGAATTGATTTTTGATATTGTGTTATCAAATTGTGTCCCAGACTACAGTGCTTTTTTGTTTTTTAAAGATAAGGCTTGTGCTTTATCTTAATATCTCTGCTGGTCATAGGATGGGGATGCATGGACTGCACAGATGAGGCAAGTAGATGGAGGGATTCAGAAGAACAGGATCCAAAAAAAAAAGGTAGTTAATGTGGGGATGCTTTCGCAGTGTGCAGTCTCATCAGCATTGTTTCCAGCAGCAGCAGCAGGAAGTTGCTTTGAGCAAAGGAGCTCTGATCACAGCTGTAGCTTATCTGCCCGGCACCAAATGGCAGGCAGACAAATTAACATAGTTGAGCATTTGGAGTCGTACTCCCGAGTTTGTGATCTGACAATAGAGCGACAATTGAATTTGGCATACAGCAGGTGGGCACCAACACAGTTTCAGATCAGTGCTAACTTTTCTTCTATCTGCTGGATGTGGCAGTTGTGTGTTAACAAGTTTGACATAGGGCGACTTTTTGCCAGTGTTGTGTTATCATCTTTTTTTTCTCTGGAAATGCACAGTAGCATATGGAGCTGCAGTCAGATGTTTACATGCACTCATCATGGGTATGAATGACATGGCAATTTGGGGCTTTTAATGGTTTATTTGAACTGTTTTTGTTTTTTTTTTTCATTGTGGGATGATTCTACAATATACATCTTTAATGTCTGAAAAACAGTCTTTAGTTTGGATTTTTCTGATACACACAGCAAAAGCATGCATACCTTCACTTAAAATCTTTTAATAAGTGGCACTACAAAATGGGCAATTGGTAGTTTCTCTTTGCCAGCATCAAAGGGGTTTGCTTGGCCAATGAGTCATTTAGAACAGCGGTCCCCAACCTTTTTTTGCGCCGCGGACCGGTTTATGCCCGACAATATTTTTATGGACCGGCCTTTAAGGTGTCGTGGATAAATACAACAAAATAAAACTAGTACCAGTACTGAAAAAAGAAGATTTATTCATAATGCACGTGAAAAGACTCAGGAAAACTGAGTTAATGATAAAAGCGATAACAAAATAACGCTGAAAACCGATAAAAACCCTGAAAACCATACATTTCACACCTGAACCTCAACTCTCGCGGCCCGGTACCAAACGACTCACGGACCGGTACCGGTCCGAGGCCCGGGGGTTGGGGACCGCTGATTTAGAACAATGGGGAACTCAGTAAATATCTAAAAATAAGAATTGTAGATTTACACAAACTGGGAAGATCTCTTGGAGCCATTTCTAAACAACTGCAGATTCCAAGAGCATCAGTTCAAAAAACTGTATGCAAATACAAGTAATTCAAATGAGTTGCCACTTATGCCACAATTATGCAAATTCTCATGACCATTGATCAACAACCACTGACCAAAACCCACTGATGGTCAGTGGTTTGGTCAGTGGTTGTTGATCAAACAACAATAATTTGCATAATTATGATTAAGGAACTGACCTCACAGCCCATTGTTCCTTTAGTGGGCTGGTTTCAGTCATTATGCAAATGTACTGTTTATAAGATTGGGGAATCCTGCAGTCAGCTGAGACTGAAGAAGTCACTTGGATGAGTGATGAAACGTTTCTCCCAGAATACGCTACGTCCAGATGAACAGAATCAACTTTTGGAGATTTATTTTCCTGGATGATTGAGAATGCATCAAGACGTTTTTCTCCCAGCTGTAACTGGCGGCTTTGTTTTAGCAGAACCAGAACTTTCTGAAAAGCTCTGAAGCATGCTTGCTTGTATTTAAAAATGTGCGCGGCAGTAGTCACTTGTTCTGTCATGCAGATACAGCTTTGCTCACATATCTGCTTCATTATCCGCTCAGATGATCGCACTGTGTGGAAACACTGGGACACAGCAGCATCATGAACTCCAGCTATAGGGAGATTTTTCAGGAGGAAAACAAATAAATAAAAAAAACATTCATGTTATAAATATGAGACCTGGTCTGTCATTTAAAATTTCATTTTTTTTGTCCCCTTACTTCTTAGATCATCGAAGAGTTCAGACGCATCACCAGTTTCGTTGGTGGAGACATTCATGCTGAAACTTGATGAGTACACACCAGGTCTTTTGCAGCTTATGCGTGCCAAAGGAGGAGCTGCTGGTTCCAAGATGAGACCTCTGCTGGACACTTTGAATGACGTATGTTATTTGACTTTTTTCACAAATATGTAATTATGGAGGCCTGCAGTGGGTAGCAAGAAGGTCCTGGGTTCGAATCCTGGCCCGGGGTCTTTATGCATGGAGTTTGCATGTTCTCCCTGTGCATTTCTGGGTTCCCCCCAGGTATTCTGGCTTCCTCCCACAGTCAGAAAACATGACTGTTAGGTTAATTGGATTCTCCAAATTGTCCTTAGGTTTGAGTGTGTGCGTGCATGGTTGTTTATCCTGTCTGTCTCTATGTTGCCTTGTGATTGACTTTCCAGGGTGTACCCAGCCTCTCTCCTGTTGAAAGCTGGAGATAGACATCAGCCACATTTTTGTTGTTAATTCAGTCTTAATGTAAGTAAATCATTCGACTTAGTCTTTTCATTAAATTGTATCTCCCAACAGACACAAAGCATTGAGAAGAAAAGGGATCTCCTTATCTGCTGCCTCATTAGCTACCTCGGGGAAAGACAAGAAGATCTTTTTCATGACTGCCAGGTATGTCATATTGATAACAGATTACTTAACTCAAGGGATTCTAATGTTCTTCTCTCCTGTCCTCTCCTATCCCCTGTTCTCCCCTTCTCCATTCATCATCTGTCCAGATGTGTCCACTGTGATTGAGGGAAACCAAGTGAAAGAGGGATGTGGAAGCCGAACAAAGGCATGTGTACTGCTGATGGGACTGATATATGCCCTCAACCTCGAATATCCAAAGGAGCTGAAGAACACATTTGACACTTTTCAAAAACTGTTTTTTGGAACTTGAAGGGGCCAAACTACTGAAAAAGGTCCACGGCCTCAAAAATAAGCTTGTGCAATGCACACACATTTCCCCTCTTGTTCCAAGAGAATCTTTTGTCCAGACATAGCTTGATGGAGCTGTAATTTTTCTTCTGACAGCAAGCACAGATTGAATGTTGGTGTTAGTGTTCTGTTCTATGTATCCATATTTTTGATAACGTACATGCACAGAAACAACCTTGTAGAGTTTCTGTATGTGCTTTTGGCTTTTAAAATGGACTAAGTGGCCTTTGAAAGTGTTGTCTGCATTAGCTGTTGTGTTGCACTTTATTCTGTGTTTTTATGGAATAAAAACATTGAGATAATGAACCATCTGAATGTCTTTTTTGGGGGGTACATTTTACCTTATATGAATAGTAGGGGTGAAACCATACTCGTATCGATATTGAACCGTTCAATACAGTGCTTTCGGTTCAGTACGCATATGTATTGAACAATACAAAATTTTTAATTTATTTTATCAACTTTTCTTCTGACGATGCTGTCTGTGTTGAGAGCTCAGTGGATCTGCGTTCGACTACTCCGCCTAGACTGCACTGTCGAGCGCAGATCCACTGAGCACAGCGCAAGCTAGCAAGACAGAAGCTAAGCTCGTTGCAACATGGCAAATTGAACCTCCCCCACCCTCATTCAGATCTGGCCTTTGGAACTATTTTGGTCTTCATATGAAGTATGACCCTGAAGGTAAGCGCATCATGGACAAAAGTAAAACAGTATGTCGGATGTGCCACGCAATGCTCAATTACATGGGTGGGAACTAGTGTGTTAGCACAGTTTGCTCGGTAGCGCGTTAACGGAGATTTGCCGTGTTGTGGCGTTAATGTCATTTCAGATTAACGCTGACAGCACTAGTGGGAACAAAATGAATATGACAGCCCATTTACCCCGACATTATCCTAGTGCAAAGACAAGTGGAAGCAGACAAAAACAACAAGCACACATGCTACAAACTTTACCTGAGTCATTTAGACAGCCGTTAGCACATGAGTCTCCTTATGGGGACCTGATATGTTTAATATGCTGCTGAGAATATAGCCCAGAAGAAGCGTATAGTATAGCTTTTATTTTGGAAAGAGCCATTTCTCTGTAATAAACTCTCTTTTCCAAAGATGAGTGATTTCTCGATCAGATAGATTTATTATTTTATCCCTTTGTTGTTTCAGCAACATTTAAATTTAAATGAACTCTACACATTCTGCCGAGAACAGTCGTCAAATATCCAGTTAGAATTGTGAAAAAAGCTTGTTGATGGCCCTCAAAACCATCTGTTTGAGGTGCAACTTGTTAACTTTCAGTGGGAGGCTATGTAGACATTTGAGCCTGTATGAATACTTTTGACACTGTGTCGTTCAGAGGAAAGCCAAAATAAATTCTAACTTGTGCAACTCAATTTTATTTATATATAAATAAATAGCTCCAGATCACAACAACACTTATCTCAAGGTGACACTTATGAGAAGAAAGAACTTATAATTGTAGAGACAAAACCCAAACAATTAAACAACTTATTTTGAGCAAGCAGTCGACAACAACAGGAAGGAAAAACTCCCATTTAACAGGAAGAAACCTCCAGCAGAGCCAGGCAAAGGGAGGGGCAGCCATCTGCCGCTACTGGTTGCGGGTGATGGGAGGAAGACAGGACAAAAGACGCTGTGGAAGAGAGACAGAGATTAATAGTAACTAATGATTAAATGCAGAGTGGTGTATACACCCACAGTGAGTGAAAAAGTACAGTCATTTCACCTTGGTGAAAGAACAGTTCAAAGAAATGAAAGGCCCAAATTACCATGACAGTCATGCACATGATGAGTGGATGTAAACTTCTGACCACAAACAAAAAGAAAACACCCTGGGTGTCTGCTTATTACTGTCCAACAGTAGCTATTGAGATGCTTCACAACAGTACTCATCACGTATAGAACCATATTAATATATTAATATGAACAATATCACCTCAGAATTATTAATTTTTTAAAAATAAAATGGAATAAAATATTGTCATTGTGAACTATCCCTCACCATTTGGAAATTCAGTCATTCGTTTAGTATTAAGCTATTCTAGCAGTCTGGATAACACTTTTAATTAGAACCAATATGTCACTCTATGTGTTTTAAACCATAGTTAGCCGGTTTGCAAGCTCAGTAATCCGAATTACAGCCTCTGGTGACCATCTGCCGTCTGCATAGACAGCTCCGCGCACTACTTTGTTACTGAATTCACCTCAGCCCGCCCCCTCCGTGTGTGTCTCTCTGTGTGTGGGGGGTTATAGCCTACCGGGCGGAGTAATTCGTGCTGGTATCTATTGAGTGCATGCGTGCGCGAGTGCGTGCTACGGCTTCAGCCTGTCACTCTCGTTGTGCCGCGGCGCGAACACGGGTAGCAAGAAGGACCAAAAATCCGCCTGGTATCAGTTGTTGTCCCTGGAAAGACTGTTTCCCCCCCATCACTAGAGACACCTCTCTTGTTTTAAAGTGCGTCTGCTCTTCAAGGAGAATAGCTGTGACACATTACAATGCTTCAAATAAGGGACCTCATCTGGGGATTGTTATTCATCGGCTGTGCAGGTAAGAGGAGTTATTTCTTGTTCTAGTCTAATATTAGGTTGTGTGGGGATTAATATCCAGCTGTAGGCAAAGCAAATCTGTGTGAAAGCGCAGGCCGAGACGTGTTGATTCTAGAGCAGCATCCTCTGGTCCCACCGGCGGCATCCTTGTCACTGACTCCGGACAGTGGCGCTGGGTTTGGAGCTCGAGCGCTGCAAAATTCACAGTTATCGCAAAAAGTTCTCCGAAAAGTGAGGCATCTCCCCCTCTCTGAGGGAAAGCGACATGAATTACTTAGCAGGGCGCATTTTATTCAGTTTTGGGGATATACAGTTTGATAGAGGCGCGTATCTCGGTGCGTTTTGAATATCCCTGCACAACACAGAGAAGTGCAGACGGCCAGTCTCTTTCATTCGGGGTGACTGCTCTCTCTAAGTTAAGTTATGCTACATATTTTTAATAATAATAATAAAAATCCCCACACGTGCTGCGTGCTGTGGAAGTTAAGCTCCTGAGTTCGTCCCTGTGGGTAAATAGAGGAGAAGATGCTGCCAGAGACCGGTGGTGTTGCAGTGGGGCGCTTTTTGTGGTCCCCTTTATGTCAGCAGCCAGCTTATTGCTTATAGCCTCTTAAGTCGCTGCAAACGTCAACGGCAAACGAATATACTGTCATTCAAAAGTCCACCTCGGCTTTCTCAGTTCTGCTGGGTCAGACGTGACGCACCGAGGATGGGGTGTCCGGAGAGCCGATCGCTATTAGCGGGAACGCTTTGTTTTAGTCCACTGGAAACAGATTTACTGCCCTTTTTTCTCTTTATTACCTTAATATTCAATTTGTTTCCCGTACGCATGCGCTTAAAACTATCGAATAGATCGATAAGATGCACCCACAAATTTCCACTTGTGCCACGATCGGATTTGGCACATAACCAGTAGCTGTGCTGATGTGTCCGTGCGGGAGTTTAGTTTTTGCATCCCTGCTCTGATCATATAGGTCGACACTGAGGCATTGCCTCTGTTTTTGTTGTTTTTCTGGCCAATAAGGACTCTGTAGTTTCTAACTTAGTAGCGAGGTGCTTGTTTTTTTCTAACCTCCATGCGCAAAATGATGTCGACTTCGGCACAGACCCAGATTGATTTGATGGTACTTTTTAATTTCGTTGGTTGAGAGGAAATTCGTCATCCATTGAGGTAGACTGAATAGTCTTTCAATGTATACAATAGCATCCAATCCCAGAGCTCCCATGGTTATATAGGGCGGGAGGGGGACCCGTTTCCCCCCCCAAAGCCCCCACCTCTCCCACCACCCACATCCTTCTCTCCTCCCTGCATTCACCTCCCCATTCCATACACTGCAACTGAGTGCTCAAAGAGGAGTTTGAGGACCCCCAGGGGTCCTTGGAGAGCAGAAGAATAGTTTGATGTTATAATTTGATTCAATTTAGTGTACATTATGGTGTAAAATGATTATTCTAACCCGGGGCCTCAGTTGCACTGTTGTTTCTCAGTGCTCTACAGGTCTATGCTTTTCTTGTCTATGGCAAAAAACAAAATAAAAAAACGAGCATTTTCTTCTCCCCCACTGAGATTAACTGCAGCCAATACAGCCACTGAGTCTGGATGAAATGACTGAAGGTACAGTTAAAATAACCAGAAGGCAAATCTTTTCATGTGCTAAAAAAGTAGCCTATCATCCGGCTATGCCTGTTTCGATTTATTGACATTTGACTCCTTTCCTTTCTTCCTTTCCTTTCCTTTCCTTGCCTTGTATTTGTGCCACATGGCCATGACACATTATTTGGGGTAGACTGTTAAGTCACTTTTCCCCGAGCACGCATCATTAGGTTAAAGTTCATAGATGTAGCACTGTGAGACTGTATTGAATTATCCATGCAGTAGTCTCGGTCTGGCTAAATAATACATTTATTTCACAGTTGTGCTGAAGCCAACAGCCCTGTCTTTGCAGAATTTAGGGAAATCGAGCATGAAGAATGTGGGTCTACGCACAGGAAAATAATGTATATAGCCTAAAATAATGTGGACTGGGGAAATTGAGTGGATAAGACGACAGAATTTTGAAGAAGGTGGATCATTACTGTGTATGTTGGAGGGTATTTTTCTTGTTTTGGTTTTGGTACATAAAACCTAAGCTGGCCTCCATGTGGCGCTGGGCGTGCCCCCAAAGGAGCTCCGGCTTTGTTTTTCTTGTTTGTATGATCTGGTGGTTTTTGAGTGTGATAGTGATGTTGATACTTGACGTTTAGGAAAATATTGATGTATTGATTACTGTCCAAACTTTTAAAACACAGGATTTGACATTTTGCACTTCACAAACAGCAACCAAAAAATGCACATTACATTTTTACCGCTGGGAAAACCAATGCTGTGATTTCTGCTGGGGAAAAAAAACCCCTACTTAAAATACTTTCAACAAGCTGCGCGAGGATCTAATGGGCTGTGTTGGGATAATGCGTGCGCCGGCTGATGTTTGTGGTTTCAATGAACCTTAAACTGCATCACTTGGCGCTGGCTTTTGAAAGTTTTCCAGAATATTTTTGGAGGTATTTCCAAATCAGCACCCAAACACTTGGGCACCCTGTCACTGATGTGGGTTTAGAGAGCGGCGCTGGGATGTTTTCATTTCTTCTATATGATTCACGACCCTGCCGAAATATTCTGACACCCCCACAATTTACCGCGCCTCCGCAGGGGAGGGAAAGAGAAAGGAACCAAGAGGGAGATAATTAGACAACTGTGCCTTAGCTGTACCCTCTTGCAACAAGGAGAAATTCAAATAAATTGATCGCATTATTTGATGGACCCGGGGTATATTGAAGGGGTAATGACAGTATCACACACTTTGAGGGCTGAGCAATTTAATTACATTTATTGATTTCCAGTTTCTGTTCCAGTTCGATGATAATTACATTTTTGAGGCTCGCGTCAAACATTAGAATGCAGAGCTACACCACCTTCCAAGATGTAACTGCATTATAATGCCGTTTTAGGAGTCGACACAGGTAGTGATCTTTCTCGACTTAAATTCAAGTCGAGTGTGCAGTGCCCGTTCTGACTGTGTTACTGAATTAAGCCACCACATCCATGGTGATCAGTTTGAAACTGGAAAAAGTAGAAGGTGATGCAGGGTAATCTGAGGGGAAAAGAAGCCCCGTTTATTAAAGTGAAAATGACACCGCCTCAGATTTATGACTTCAAGAATGTGAAGTTACAGATTTGAGGCATTTTCACCCGAAACTCTGGCTGATTGGGACCCACACCCAGTTCCACACCTTGGCTCAGGCGATTAGAGGATCATCAGGGGGTCTTTTTGTCCCTCTGTGGGGGGATACTCCCACCAGGTTTATATCTGGGACTCTCCACCATTTGACCTTAGAACTGAAGAAGCCTCTTGGATGAGAGGTGAAACGTCTTCAAGTAACTTAAAGAAGTCCAGACGCTTTTCTTTGCAAGCTCCTTTGACTACGATGACCTGGATGACTGAGAACCTTCACAGACATTTGAGGCATTTCTATTCTTTTTTTAACCCTTTCATGCTCTGTGCTGTTGGCTATAGAGAAACCAACGCAGGGTTGCCTTCCAGTAAAAGTTTAAACTGGCTTTTATTGCACTGCAGCGCAGCATTGTCCAGCAGCGCCCTGCACTGACCAAATATGTGACCAAATATGTACTACTGGGCATTCCTGATCGATTAGTCTGACTTGAGGATAAAATATATTTATGATCAAATTACATTATTATGTTATTGAGTTGAATCGCCTTTTCTCGTGATATTGCAAACTGCTGTGCAGTGTTTTAGCATCTGACAGAATGGCAGAGTCTTGTCTCTCTTGCTGAAAGTGGATTGCCTCTGTTGGATTTCTTTATTCCTTTTGTTCCTGAAACAACAAGTTTGCAGGCTGAAGGCAGGCTAGATGCTGATGTGTACCTGCCATTCAGTTCATACAGTTATATGAAACTGCAGAGCAGTGCAAATCCATGTACTGTTCTGGCTGTAAAGCAGCATGTGTGTACTTTAATCAGTCAGCTGAACTACAGAAGGGAAGAAAAACGTTAGCTTAACATTTTGAGGGAGAAAATACACAAATCCTAAATGGCTAACATATGGGACTTTAACTGCTGTGGTGGGTTCAAAGCCACTATGAAAATAATACAGGCTATTTTTGACTTAGGGGAACTGGAAAAAGCAGCCAAACACAGGAAAATTATAAGGCATTTTTAGTCCGCTCTTTAAATAAAACTCGATTCTGGCTCTTTCAAGCTTTGCTCCATAGTTGCACTCTGGTCCATGCACCATTTGGCTTGGAGACATTTTGTACTAATGTACTATTACGGCTTGTTATGATCAAATTCTCGTCAGTACATGGACTGTTCAGATTGTAGCAGTACTCCTACTTGGATTCAGCTTCTGTTTAGCTAAATACTGCATGCCTGTGTCGCCGTACAGTTTATGTAAGAGAGCAACAGATCAAGTGACTTGTCATCATAATTGCAAGTTGATTCTCAAGATGTGAGTTCTTTGCTGCTGCCTACATTTACATAAAGTTCAGTCATTACTGCATCTACATTTTCACCCTATAGCTTTCTTTTTTCCCCTTCTTGCTGTGCTCCCCCCCCCCCCCCGGATTTGTTTATTGATCTCCATCTTTTGCAGCTTTTATTATTTGTCATATTATCCTTTCTCCCCTGAGAGTTCAACTCAAAACAGCCCACACAGCAGGACAGACACAGAGCCCTGTGTGTCTGAGTTGTATTATCTGCTAATTAGTGCAGACTAATAAAATACTAAAAATTGAACTCACTAAAACTGAAGCAGAAACTCCTTGGATCATTTGTACCACACAGCACAGTCTGTTAGATAATTTCTTTTAAAAATGCTCCAACAGGCAACAACAGCACAGACATGGTGGAGAGGTGCAGTAATTGACTCTGAGTAGTCCAGCAGTCTGTGTTGGAACCCTTGTCAGTCACAGCATCCATCTGCACACTAACTCCAATATGCAGATGGATGGGTTTTAGAAAATGCACCCCTGTACACTTGCCACGAAGGGGGGAACTCTGGAGGCCCAAACTGTTTTGTGTACGAGGCTGTAAACATGCTTTTTAATGCTGTGAAATTGGCTGTTTTAAACACAGGACTCTATGTGGATTCGCTCGCTTTTTGAGTGGGCATTAGAGGAAATGCAGTTTTTGGCACTTATGCCTTGGCTTCGTTCTCCAGACCTGGAGGCTGCTGTTCGCCCCAGACAGTACTGGTGATAAACTTTACTTCATCATGATCACGATTCAAACATGTCACATGAAACACAGTGACACTCAACTATCAAAGACCTGTGTACAGCCACTTGGATATCATTTTTCTAGATGTGTGTGTTCAGGAGGTAGAGTAGATCGCGTATGAATCAGAAGGTCGGTGGCCTTATCTGTGTCTCCTCCATTCTGCATGTTGAAGTATCCTTGGGCAAGATACTAGACCCCGAGTTGCCCTCGACGCATCCATTGGAGTCTGAGTGTTTGGGCATTACAAAAAAACCCCACTTAGGTTAATGTGTGTATGAATGGGTGAATGAGGCTTGTGGTAAGAAAACGCTTTGGGGGCTCAAATTGAGTAGAAAAGCACTGAACAAGTACCAGTCCATTTAGATGTGACAACAACAATGCTCGTTAAGTGCCGTTGCAGCCAGAACCCACTATAAGTCCCTAATCTCACTAATAGAAAAGGATGTTAACACTTATTTACATCCACTGTTGGTATGCTTTTACACAAACACAGAGCATTTGTTAGGCTAGTACGATCAAGTTAAAATGAGAGCTGCCTGTCTGTAGCCTAGGTGCTAGCTTGAGTTGCCAAGTATATTTGAATTTGGTAGATTCTTTTGGACTTATCTACAGTCTGAGACAGCAGCCACCCCCTCAGTGTTATCTGCACTTGCTGGTTCCACATCAGCAGCAAGGGAAAAAGCTGGACTGAGGAGATGAGTGATGGTGACTAATGTCAGTTCTTCATTCTTTCCAGACTCCACTCAGTCTTTTGTCAGTAATATTATTTAGCTTACTGACACTCAACATTTCTTTTCAGTGTGATGTTATTAAGTGTATGTAGTGCATTTCCTGCTGTGAGCACTGCTCTCTGTACCACAGATATACAATACGTGCCTGCACATATGGGTTTGCTTATCTGTGCAAAATCTGTTATTGCCCCACCAAACTGTTAATATTTAATGGAACTGTGCTGTTCAGCTTCACTGTGTGGCCGTTAAATCGAGCTGAAATCCACAAATTTGAACAACACAAACAAACATGAACAAACACTTTTAAGCTTAATTACAAAAAAACAATAATTTCTGGGTTTTTAACTACTAAAATAAACACAGGAACACAAAGACAGTTTTAATTTGATTCCAGTCACTATGCCATTAGAAGTTCTTTGTCCGTGGATGATAAAGAGGCACGTAAAGTCTAAAAACTTTGAAATGCAGATGATACAAGTTTTACATAATCCATAAATTCATGTCATATCACAGAGCTTCTGAAAGTGCTGATAATTCCGTCCAGATGAGCTCAAAATGACTTGACTGGCTATAATATTTCTTCTGACTGTTAGATGAGGATAGGCTGTCTTTGCATATTAATCAGGACATGAATAGAACCCATGAGTGATTTTTATTGTGTGAGCTCTCAAGGCGTCCTATAGAGAATTGAATGTGGGGGGAAAATCCCAGAAAAAAAGAGACGGACTTGTTATGCAACCCAATCAGCAGCCCCCTCCTTTGCCATTGAGCGCAACATTGGACATGATTTTCAGATCTTAATGCTGTCTTCAGAGTGTGTAACTAAATTGACAACTGATGTCAATGAAGTAATGTCTCCCAAAATTCTCAAGCAGATATAATATTCACAGAGGAAGGTAGCCTTTAGTCACGTATATTCACATTATGTCATTATGTTCTAATGGAATGCCACAAGTAATACTAACTAATGTAACATGAATTTTTAAGTTACCATTAGATGAGTTAATGCACAATGACTCATCTAATGGTAACTTAAAGTTTGATGAGTCAGTACACACAAATGTAATATTACATTACTTACCACAACTTGTGGCATGGTGTATGGAAGGAGTGGTAAATGGATTCAGGGTGGGGGTGCGATAAGCTGCAGGATGATGGAAGAGGTCAGCCACGAGTCTCCATACGCTGTGATACTTGCAGACAGGGAGCAGGTGGAGGATAATCTGTAGAGCTGGAGCTGTGGAGCTATGCTCTGGAGAGAAGAGGAATGAAAAGGCACTAGAAGCAAGACAGAATATGTATGTCTTATGGGAAGTAGACAGGTGTAACAGTGAAGAGGGAAGGAGCAGTGGTAGTGAAGACGGGGTCAGCCAGGGTGCAGTGGGTGGAGACGAGTGTCAGGGGGTCATTTGTGACAAAAGATAGCAGCAAGAGTGAAAGAGAAGGTTTACAAGATGGCAGTGAAACCTGCTATGATGTATGAGTGGGAGAGGGTGAGACTGACAAAAAAGGAAGTGGAGCTGGAGGTGGCAGAGCTGACCGGGATGGGCGGGATTAGAAATGAGTACATGAGAGGCACGGGCAATAGGGAGCTGAGGAAAAGAGGAAGTACATAGAGAAGATTCATGGATGTAGCGGAGGAGGACATGCAGAGGGTCGATGTGACAGAGGAGGATGCTAGAGATAGGGTGAGACGGAGGTAGACGATCTGTTGTGGCGACGCCTAAAGGCAGCAGAAAAATCAATACAATATGTAGTTAATTCAGACGCAAGGCAACCCAGCAACAACATGTCTTTATAACAAAACCATAAGCATTATGATTATATACCATGCAAATATGCATATATATATATGTGTGTGTATATTTTCCAAAATGAAGTTATTCATGAAAGTCACACTTTTGTGGCGGGACTTTTCTTGTCAAAATGAAAATACGCCTTCACTGAGCTTGTTGACACACTTTCTGCTTAGCCATCCATTTCAGCTCAGTTAAATCTTGTTTCTGATCCTTTTTGTTGTGGTCTTTTCTTCTGTTCTGGTTAAAGAAACGGGGTCTGAAACAAAATACTTCTCCAGTTTCCTTAGGCTAAATCAGGCATTTTGGCAGAGTGAAGCAGCATCAGCTTCTAATGAATTCAGATAAACAATGCTTGATGTTCCCTAAGATCCTATCCAAGAAGGTGAAATATCTGTGGGAGTGGCTGTGA
This sequence comes from Neolamprologus brichardi, assembly GCF_056152115.1. Taxonomy (NCBI): domain Eukaryota; kingdom Metazoa; phylum Chordata; class Actinopteri; order Cichliformes; family Cichlidae; genus Neolamprologus; species Neolamprologus brichardi. The sequence goes on along the minus strand of NC_142113.1, from coordinate 26,808,524 downwards.
TTTCAAACGAGCTGCTGTTGCTCTAAGGCTAACCGGGATGCTGCTCGTGTGAGTTTTGCAAGGTGATGGAGAATATTCAGGTGTTTGTTGTGGCACTCCTCTGCATACTTGCTTAGCCCCAACCTCACCAGATTTTCTACATAAGAACTAATGATCTGTGCTCCTTTGGCAGTGGACTCCCTATGTTATTTTTCCCTTTTACTGAGCTCTTTAAGGGAGGCTGCCAAGTCTGGTGAGGTTGCCCAAGGTGACGATGGACTACATTGCTGCGCAACAGAATCCCAGCATGATGTCCCTGTCCTCCTTGAAACGCCTGGAGAGCTACAAGCACCGATTTTTATTTGGAATAGATACTGTGTTTATTGATGTTCCAGTTTTCTTTATCGTCAGCATGGGACTCCGTGTTATTTATAGCCTGTCACCGCTATAACTTACTTCCCTCAGGACTTGCACTGATTAACAGATGGTATTTTGTCTCTGAAAGTCACTTCATACTTATGTTGTGTTCATTTTCAGGTGGAGAAGAAAAAAAAACCCAGTATTTTTTACTTTGCAAAACTTCCCCCCCCCCCACCTGTTTCAACCAAAGGCATAAAATGTAATAAATATGCTTGGAGTGACAGCGCCTCGATATAAAATGCCTTGGCTTAGCTGCGGTAACCTTCATCAAGGATGACACAAACGCTTGTCAGCCCTGAGTAATTTTCTTAATGTTGGATTACCGACAATCTTTGAGCTAAAAGTGCAGAGAGCAGGTTTTGCTTTAGTTTCTCTTTGTTCAACTGAGCCTTCAAGTGCAGAAAAACGGCGGCAATATCATCCGAGTGTACTTGGCAGACTTTTAATGCTTATGCTTCATCACTTAAACAAACACCTACGGTATGCGATGGCTGGCTTCATGTGAGATCTCTTGCAAAGCTATATGCTTAGCAATGTAAGAATAGTAAGTTACAAGTCTTGCAGTTTTATAGGAAAAGCTTTTGAAATGCAATAACCTATAGAAATACTGAAGGGCATAAACAAATAAGCTGCATATCATTGCTTGCATTGCACCTGCTGTTTTCTATTCAACCCTATGCACAGCGTTGTCTTCTACCTTCCTACCCAACATTATCTCTCCCTGAAAGCCGGTTTGGTACTTTCTGGAAAAGCGAAAAGTACGGGGCTCTAGTGATTGCCTGACTTTTAGCTATACTGCTGCCCCCAGGTCCCCATGTTTCTCTTGTCAGCCATGTTATTTAGCTTTAAAAAGAAAGGTATTTCTTTTTAAAGCTTTGACCAACTCTGATGCTATTATGAGTTCTTCTAAAAGATCTGATCCCTGATAGATTACTTTACTGATGCCTGATCAAATACTGCAGTTTTGTCAAAGAGACTGGCTGATGGTGGTGCCGTTATGCAGAAATCTGTGGCAAAAGTGACACGGGTCCCCCTTGAGCTTGCTGATTAATCAGGTTTTTACCATATCTTTCTGACTTCTGACGACTATAAAAGCAATCCTGATATAACAATCATGAGTCATCACCTAGATATTGTTTCATCTTGTGTTAGAAATCAAGCACCCTGCTTTTCCCTTTCCCTTTACCCCTCCCTAAAAGCTCAGTCTCACATGCTGTCTAGTTCTCCTGGAGTCGAGATGATGGACAAAGAGCCTTTGGTCAACATTTATCTGTAAGAAGTCAAAGTTTTAAAAGGTTTCAATAGGTGAGCTTGTGAAAGAGTCATTAATAGTTGAAGCTGCCTTTGTCGACGGTGCACAAACAGGGATTGGCTGTTAGCTCTCCATCGCTCTCTCTGTCCCGAGGCGCTGCTACCCGAGCATCTCATTGCCCCCATCTGTAGGCATCTGCCACGGGGACTCTGGGCCAGAAGTGGTAATCACTCTTGCGATGTGTTTATCATATATCATCATAGTATTAAAATGTAAATAATGACATAGTATGAGATAGGGCTGTGCAATATGACCAAAATCTCATATCCCGATATAAGACATTTATCGTCCGGACAAAGGAATATATCACAAACATTTTACATTTTCTGTAAATTCTGTGAATCTAGGGCAACTCGATTTGCGTGTTTTCTTTTTTGTTTTTTTTTTGCTGGTCGTGTACCTGGAGTCAAGTGTTTTGACAGATGGATGAAACTATACATTTTTAGACATTTTCTTTGTGAGTATTTATTACACGGCATGTTGCGGGGAAAAAGTCGTTTTAACGTTTGATTCTAAGGTTTATTTTTTAGCACCTAATGGCTGTTTTTTGCTTCTCATCTGTAAACACTCTGCATACTCTTTCACTTGATTCTGTTTATTTTGAAAAATCTCAACAGGATCTTCCGCTTTATTGTGAAAGGTTTACGTGGTAAATAAACGAGCGGACGGCGGAGCCGCGCGATGGTTTTTACCGTCGTTGTTGCTAACGTCAACGCATAAAAACAGTCGCTTGTCTGTCGGTAGTGTGGTTATATTAAATATAAGAGAAAGAGAGAACTTTAAGAAATTCTACAGTGACCATCAAAACGATGAAAAAATATTGCCATAAACAGTTTATTTTGTGACACCACGAAACAAACGATAGCTTAACATGCAACGATAGACGTTTTCATATCGTCATCCGATATATATCGAACAGCCCAAGTATGAGAAATGTACTGTGCATTTGACTGAACCGGCATATGGTTGTGTTAGGCTGCTAATTCATTTATCACTTTTGGGATTCAAAATACTTATTAGTGGAAAAATACGTTCTCTGATCGTGTTTTTAGTAGTGCACACTATACTTAAGTTCACCTAATTTTTGTCGTCATCTTAGCAAATTTGTCATTAAATTGAAAAACCTTTCTGTAGGTCACAAAACTGTAATCAGGGAAGCCCTGTGTATCAGTGACGCTGACTTTCACGCCTGTATTTTTCAGTGGCTAGTTTCTAGGGCTGCAGCTAAGGCACTCACTGAAGTAAGAGTGTAAAACAGTTTAAAGTGGTTTGTTCCAAGATTTCCACAGCCTAGCTGATACCACACCTGCTGCATTCATTTGTAGATGGGGGAGGATTTTCTGCTCAGAAATCCTGCTTTTCAAACCACCTGAAGAGTCAACTCATTTTCCTGTACACCTGGTGTCTGCAGGGATAATTGCTGCTCATTTAAGATGCATGCAGCGGTGTTTTTCCACACAGTTCATTTCGAGTGTGTCTCCCATTTTGAAACATTCCTCCTTTTCTTATTACTTCTCTTTTTCTTTGAGAATCGTTATTACTCCCCTATGAGTCCTGTTTGGAGATATTTTTTCCCCTCCTACTACGAACGTGCAGCGTTGGCCATCTTAACCCCAGGTTTCAGATTGCAGCTTGCATAATAGGTTTCTTAGGAGTGACCAGTCATTCACATAACAATGGCAGCTGGCAGTTATTTACCTGAGTGTGGATGCCGGCACTTAACACTTCTGCTTATGCACAAAATAATGAACAGCAACAGCGACAGCAAACAAGAAACCAAGTGACTGAATTAAGAACAATATGAAGAGTAAACATAGGGGTATATTTTTGATACCACTAAGGCTCCACTTATTATTATTATAATTATTATAAAAAGCACTTTGATGTGTAGATTTGAAATCTTACACACACAACTCGCTGACCTGTAATTTAGCTTCAGGGGATGTGCTCTGTTTCCTGTGATCACCACTGATATTTAGAGAAGCGTCTAGGCCCTCGGGCAGTGTGGGTGTTTTGTGCTGGCGCATGCAGACTGTAAGTTTGTTGTCGCACCTTATAAACTCCGTATCACTTTCTGCGGTGTCTTGGCACAGCAAAAGTTGCTCTACGTGATTTCTAGCTCTGAGACCAACCTGAGGATTATTCTCTTCTTTAGCGATAAACGGCATATATCTGATGCACCTTATGTGCACACAGGCACTCCGGGTTTCTTATGTTTTTCCCACAGTCAGAAATCGACCTTCTCACATGGCTTACCTTGGCTGAGCTGTCATAGAGAGTTAAGGCCATAGTGTATTTGGGCATTTGTTCTACTGTCTCTAAATCCCAGGGAGTGACTCACCATGATGATGTAATGCCTAGCAATGACAGCTGGCTCATCCCAGGGACTCTGTGATTGGCTGGCTTCCTCAGGTGCCAAGTTGCCTCAGCGTGTGTGTGTAAAGAAAGGAAAGGGGGAAAAAAAACACCCGAGCATGTCTTCTGGGAGAAAGGAACAAGGCGAGATGTGCACCATGCGCAGTTTTTTTGTAGACTTGTTTACTTCCTAAATTGGCACAATTGTCAGCGAGCACATTCTTGAGGCATCCGCTGTGGCTCTGTAGTGTTTTTCAGACCATGCCAGCAAAAAACGAGAATGACTTCTTTCACCGAGTGCTGTTCACACACTCAGGTGGCACAATCACAGACTGTTGGAAGTTCTCAGATATTAAAATAAAAGCCACCGATAGGTTTTATCCAAACTTAATGTGCTCTCTTTAAGTTTTGTGAAAGCTCAGTTCACAGAACTTGTTCCGGACTTGGGGAGTTCTTCAGCCTTGCTGCTATGCATTCAAATGTGTGGAGAAACAACAGTTCATGGGAAAATAGTGAATTCACATAGACGGAAAAGCATATTAAATACATAATAAAATATAATAAGAGTTTGTTAAATATAAAATATTGGGTTTATGGTCTCTTGATGGGGGGGAAAAAAACCCTAAAACAAAACAGCTTGTCAGAGGTGATAGATGTTGGTTTCCTGTTGCATTTAAACGGTATTCAGAGCTGTTTTGGAGAGGTTTCTGTGAAATCCTCTGCGTGGTATGGAAACAGCATGAAACACAGACACATCTTGAAGCTGTTGATTTGACGGTGGATGCAGCTCAGACTCTGTGGACCGTTTGATCAAACCGGTGTGTCAAAAATCATCAAATTAACTCCTGTTAAATCCTGCCACCAATCTAATATGGGAGTCACACACAACCAGAGCCCCGTCGCTTGTACCCATACGGCTTTCACATGCGTCCGCTGATGAGGTTAGACTGATCAAAATAAATGGTGTTTTTGTGGAGCAGGTGGTTGCAGGGTAACACCAGCTCAGCGCTGAGAGGGAGTGGCTGTTGTTATAACTGGGTGGCCTTCCATTAACACTTTTAATGCCCGTGATGCTGTGTAATAAACCTCAAACCAAAATATCTATCAAAATGTGGTGCATATTGAAATTGGCCTCAAATGCTTGGTGAAACGTGTATGTACTTATGCTTTAATGAGATGTTTCCATGTCTAAATGAGGAAATATTTAGATTTTAGAATGCATGTTATGGCCATCTTTTTCTTAATTGTATCTTAAAAATATAAATTCTTACTTTCCTGATTAAATCGAGGCCAAGCGAGCATGAGATTAGTCCGAGTTCTACTTGAAAACAAAAAGCTAATTTGCAGTAATCAATACCTGTGTATTCAACTGAGCCTCTGTGGAGGTATATGGAACAAAGCAATACTGATGTAGTAAAATATGGATGAAGAGCAAATCAAATTAATTAAAAGGCCAACTATTAATGTGCTCATTTTGTCCCATCTCACATATATCAAATAAAGTGTAAGGAGCTAAAAAAGGATGGGATTATTTAACCAAACACTTCTAATAAGATTAAAGAAAATCTGTTTAGCATTTATGTTCGAGCTGCTGCAATTAATAAAATCAGGAGAGGTCTGTGATTTATTATGCTTTTACACTAAGAGCTCTGTTGAAGAGCAGCTTGTGAAGAAAAGACTCTGTAGTGGCTCAATGTGAGGTGGGGTTGCAGACAAAGGTGCAGGGTGACGGGCAGAAGGAGGAGGGGTGGAGGTTGAAAAATAGGCGGGACACAATGCAAAGTGTTGTCAAGGAGGAGCCACTGTGCCGGCAGGGTACTCCAACCTCTGGATTCATTGTTTCCCGTTCTTTTGCCAGACCCTTGTTTTGTGCACCGAAGCTTGCAGAGACCAGTAGTAGCACGAGACACGGGCACGTTGCGTTTAGGCCTTCCTTCTGGCTCGAATTTAAAGAAGAGCGTGATGCTCAGTATGTTCTCTACTTTATTCAATTTTCCTTCTTACTTGTTAGTTGACTGGCGTTCTTCAGCGTGCAGAACGACGGTCTTTTCTTCACCGTTCTTGTTACTAAATGAGTGCATTCACACGATCTGAGATGCCATGAAAAGAAACATCTTTGCCATGAATGACGATGATGATGATATGATGCAGGTTCATCCTTTTTTTTTTCTTCAATTCCAGGAAATAATATCTAAAAATAAGACAAACCCTGCTGATAAACTAAGCCGTAAAAGGAGCTAAATTTTTGCTTATGTATCGTGGCCTGATTATGTCTGTGAAATGAATAGCCGCTCTCCTGACTGACAGCTGTCTCATTTTATCTAGTAAAGCTTTTTTGCATAATTTGCTGCTCTGCTGCTTTAATAAGCCATCGTTACCACAAAGTTCTGTAGCTGTGTAATTATATTGCACTATTGACGGTCGCAAATTATGCCTGCACATGGAAATGGATGCTAAAAGACTTTTATTTGCTTTAGTTGGAGAACAGAACTTGATACATGAATGTTGACAGGTGATAAAGAAATGCCTTCGGTTTTCTTGGCACTCTTGTTTTGCACTTCCGCTTCCATAGTATTTGGCATCTTGCAGTATTTGTGCTGCACGACTTACTGTAAATGCTCAAAATTTAAATGTAAATCCCCGCCATATGAATGCATGAAGAAGAAATATCTACAGCCTTCGGTGGTTGCCTTTTGGTATTGATGCGTTTTGGGCAATAATGCGCTTTCTCTAAAACCTTGAACCAGTCAGTAAACTCCAAATTAAGCCCTGTCTGAAATTCTTTTGAATTTTTAATTTAATGCCAGAAGCATACGCTTTTACCAAGTGCTGAGGATGGTATTAACACTTTTGACTTTCATCTCACGGTTGAAATGGGCAGGACAGGCTACAGAAGGTATAAAAAGTGTTTTTGTGCTTTCAAAGCTTCATACACTTTGATGAAGTCTCAAGGTCAATTTATTCTGACCAAATACATTTAGGTCAAAATCTCACCTGAAATGTTTGATGCTTTAATGCATACATACATACAGATGCCGACACTTTCATCTTGATATTTTACATTTTACTTAATTTTGATCTTGCCTTCCAAGAGACTAGAGGGGGTAAATGTCAGTTGAAGACTTGCGCTCTTTCTGAACACCAGAAGGATGAAATATGTTTGCGTTGCAGGAACAAAGGGAGTGTGTCATGCTGCAAGTGATTGATACTGGCTCACAGTGCAGGAAGCCAGATGGGCCAAACTCAGAAGCATCAGGAGTTGAGGGCTTGGCCTTTTTAGCTCATCCAACAGAGGCATTAGAGACTGTGCTGCCCAAAGACTGCAGCTCAGAGACTTGCAGTGTGCTTGGCATGCCTCAGTGTTATGCTCGAGAAAACCAGTTTGAGCTTTGAGACATGGTGTGTTATCCTGGGGGGGATCAGCCGTGTGAAGATGGGTACACTGTGGTCATAAAGGGACGGACACGGTTAGCAACGATACCCAGATAGACTATGGTGTTTATACAACAGTCGGTTGGTAGTAATGGCCACAAGGTAGGCCAACAAAACATCTTCCACCATTGATCCAAGGCAGGATGGATCCATGCTTTCATGTTGTTTATGCCCAAATATAAACTGTAGTCTCTGTTTCCTGTTCTTAGCTAACAGGAGTGTCACACAGTATGGTCTTCTGCTACCGTAGCTCATCTGCGTCAAAGTTTACGTATAGTGCATTCAGAGATGCTCCTCTGCATCCCTTTATTTTAATAGGTGGGTATTTGAGTTTTTCTTTCCTTCCTATCAGCTCAGAACAATCTGGAAATGTTTCTTCTCATTTCTGGAATCGGCAATTTTTGCTAAGAGATCTGCTGATCATTCAAAAATGTGTTTTGTTTTTTGGGACTATTCTCTGTAAACCCCAGAGATGGTTGTGTGGGAAATTTGTATTTTGCTGATATAAAATAAAAGGTCAGCAGTTTCTGAAATACTCAGACCAGCCCATCTGGCACCAACAACCATGCCACACTCAAACTCACTTCAGTCACGTCTTTCCCATTGTGATGCTCGATTTGAGCTTTAGCAGGTCGTCTTGCCCAATTTCATTGACTTGCTTCTAGGTTAGTGGCTGATAAGATATTAAGCATTACCAAGCAGTGAACAGGTGTTTGATTATACAGCTGTATCAAAATTGCATGTTTATTATTATTATGATCAAACTTTTAGAGCAAAAGCAAAATAAATAGTTCATAAGTAAGAGTTAGGGTCTTGTCAGGTAGCTACCATGTGTGTTTTTAGTATAATGTCATATCCTCTGCAGGAGAAAACTCAGTTTTATCTCAGTATTTTTGGGTGTATTTACTTACATTCTTTATTCTTTATGTATGTTAAGTATGCTTTATTATTTTCCTCAATTTTCCAACAAACAGCAACGCAAAAGAAGTCAACACTTCAAATGTTTCCATTGTGATACATCTGAATAATCACTGTTTTTCCTACTTTGGAGTCAGCTGCAGTTGTGAGAAAATGTTCTTGCCTTATGTTCTTGTTTCAATAATACTGATATGAAGGGGAGCTGTTACCAGATGTTGCCTTGCTGGAGTTGTAATCGATTTGGAGCACATGCAGGTTGGCCAAGCTGGTAGACATCAATCAATACTCACTGCATTTTTAATGTCATCGTTTTTTTTAGAATTGTAAATTTATTATGTCTTTTCAACATTTAATGACATTGTGCCATTTTGATTTACACTGATCTATTTTCACCTACATTTGGAACCAAATTCCCACTTTTATAAATGGGAATTACTATATATATATGTGTGTGTGTGTATATCATATTAATCCTCTCCATAAGTTCTCCGTTATAACTCTAGTTTTCTTTTTTTTTCTTTTACTGTGAGTTGTCTCAAGATTTTTCCACTACATTTCTTGGCACTAAAGCTAATTTAAGATCTAACAGACAAACATCCAGTATTTCACAAAGAGAAAACTCTTGACATCAATCATCCTACAAACTTTTCCTCTGTTGATAAACTGAAGATTAATACAACTCGGCCCACTGTGGTTATAATGAAGCGCTTTAGGCCTTCAGGACTGTATCTTTTCTCCAATAAAACACAATTGTAGCATGTGTCTTGCCTCTGTATTTTCTCTCATTTGTGGAATATTTTATTAACTGATTTTGTGTTTGAGGACTTGCAGTGATTTCTCTCAATCCCTGCTGTCATTATACAGTATTGCTGCGATTAGTGAGCCATAGATAGATCACTTATCAGCGTCTGACCCGCTGTCGGTGTAAAAGATCAAATCAGAATGTGACGTCATACATCTGTTTTCCACTGTTTGTTTCACTAAATGCTTTTTTTCTTTCTCTCGAGCTCCAGAGCAGCATCTGTTATGGACTGCTAATGCAGTGAAAGCTCACTGTTTTTGACTTCTGCTCTATTCAGCCTCACTGCACACCGTAGCCAGCAGAGGAGATGGCTTAGTTAGCCACCCTGTGTCATAGAAACCTCCTGGGACTCTCCATTCACTCTATGCAGCCATTAAGGAAGGGAGCATAGAAGTCTCAGCTCTTCATTATGAGTCACTTTGCCAGATTTTGCGACACTGCCCTCCGTGTCAGGAGGCATAGCGGCCGATAATTTTCATGTGAAGTAGACTACAAAAAAAAACCAGGGGACAACGAAAATGAGATTGAAGAGACAATCGAGCCTAGTGAGAATGGCCTGGTTGTTTGTCCTGAGATGCATGAGACTGGGTTTGGATACAGTGTTAGATGACATGGCCAGCTTCCCAAGGACAGATCCCTTTTACAGAAACATTTGCTCATTAGAGAGCACATCTCTCATTGTTTATGGACTTTAATGAGCCTTGCTGCAACCAAGGGTAGAAAAACAAAGACAAGAAAATCCAGACCTTGAATTCAAAAATGTAACGCGTCCACGAGAGGGGCAGAAAGAACCTGACAACCCGCCTCCTCGCTAATCTGTCTTATCTGAATAGTGCACACTCCTTATGCATTTGAGGTTGAGGTTTGCGCCCCCCCCTCCCCCTCTGATTTTTTTTCTCTCCCATGTTTTTACCCTCCCGTCTCTGTCTTTCTCATTACTGCTATTGCAGAGACCAATCTCAGGGCACCATTTTGCAGAGGACATTGTGGAGCTTAATTAGTTCATTCAGGGATATGGCTCTTCTTACTAGCCTAGTGGCTTTAATGCCTCTGGAGGGCCTTAAATGCCATCTCTCCCTTGCAGAACAGCCTCGAACTGTACAGAATATAAAATACCTGTCAGGTTAATAAGGAGGTACCCCAGCAAAACTCCTCAGTTTATTCATATGTGTGTTTGTGGCTTCTTTGGAGGATCCGGAGTGGCAGTCTCTTAGCATTGCCGTAGCCGAATGAAGAAAGAGCATGCATTTCTTTTTAAAATCGCTGCTGTCTTCCAGTCTTGGCTTGCTCTGTTCAAAACAAGGCCAAATTGCATAAAGGCAGAACTAACGGAGCATAGATTGGTGAAAAGGGGGATTCAGTGCTTAGGAAGGTTGTTTGGTCTAATGAATGTCTTTTAAATAAATCACTGAAGTACTCTTTTTTTTTTTCTGACGCAGTTCCCCATTTCCTAACTTTTTAACATAATAAAAATCTTATATAGTTCACATTGTTTTATAATATAAAATGTTCATATTTTTTCCTGATACTGAAAAAATACATACATAAAAAAAAAGTGTAAAATTGATGTTAACAGTCATCTAAGAGCCTTCAAAAGGACTTTTCGCCTAAATTGAGGGCTGAAAGTAATTTGCTAAACAAATAACCTGCTAATGCACTTCCTTTGTGCTTTTGGACATAACAGACTGACATAAAAGGTTTCTTGGTAAGACGCTCCGACTAAATGAGCTACATCCAATAATGTGATTTTTAAATTACAGAACTCATAACTCAGTATGCATTGATTGAACAGAGGTTTAGGTCAGTCCCCGGTGATGGGAAAATGATACTGAAAACTCAATAACAGAGAAGGCCTGCTTTAGAAAAGGTGCAATTATGTAATACTTCTCATCCTATCTTCACAGTTTCAATGACATCTGAACTCTCATTAGATGGAGGGGCCCCAGAAAATTGATGCATGTGAGCAGTATAGGGTGCTCAGTCGGAAAAGAAAATCAAGTTTGGAGGCTTAGGCTGTTTGCAGTGCTTCCTGTAACACTATCTTGTTTGTGGAATGGGGGTATTCCTTAAGTGACATTCAGTTTCTGGGCAACAGGGCAGCAGCTGTGCATATCTTTGTACCCGGGGTGATGGGAGGGGTGGGGGGATGTGGTGTGATAAAAGCCCATTGATGCAGCTGTGTTTGAACAGGGACATTGCAGTTTGATCAGTGGCTGGAGGGACTCTCTGAACATCAGAATTGAGGGAATGGATTTTATAAGATTCCTGCAGAGTGCAGTTTTTGTTTTTTGTTTTCTTTTTGAATGATGTGATGCAGGTTAAACTATCATCAGCATGAGCAGACCATGAAGTCTGAATGAGTGTCAGTATTATGTTGAGTTCAGGCTGGGGTGTTATAAAAGAAAGCAATGGAGAATAGCGTGATGAGGTTTATCGTGCACACGTTGCTTGAGTTGGCTGCCATGTTGGACGCAATACAAACTCCGGTCGCTGCTGGCAGTGGTTCCTGGAGTCTGCTGGCTGTTACCAGGTGAAATCGGCTGCGAAGAAGGTGCAGCACGAAACACCTGTTGTACATGTAGTTTTTCATATTCAATTCCATTCTATTTATATATCACCAAATCACAACAGCATTTGCCTCAAGGAGCTTTTATATTGCAAGGCGAAGAACCTACAATAATACAGAAAATACCCAACAATTAAACGACCTATTTGCACTTAGCAACAGTGAGAAGGAAAAACTCCCTCTTAACAGGAAGAAATCCCTGGCAGGGACAATTCAGGGTCACCTGATCCAGCCCTAATGATATGCTTTATTAATAAGGAAAGTTTTAATCCTAATCCTAAAAGTAGAGAGGGTGTCTCTCTCCTGAATGCAAACTAGGAGCTGTTTCCACAGGAGAAGGGCCTAAAAGCTGAAGGCGCTTCCTCTCATTCTGCTGTTAATTATCCTAGGAACTGTTTTAAAAGGTGCATCTTCTATTTTGAATGCAAAGATCTCCATTTTTGGTTCGTGTCACATTGTTCACAGTTTCACTAAAGCTGTGAGAGTAGTTGGACAGTGTTTGTGGAGTCCAACCCCATTCAAACTACGACTCCAACAATGTGCTTGCAACCGAAGCACTCACAAGGAGATTTTTGCAAACAGTTGAGGAATATACAACTTTTTCTAGCAAGAGGGGGTCACTGATTGGTTTGTAGGCCCAGGTGATTGGGGCTTTAAACAATCGTTGCAAAAAAGTGTGTCTTTGGAGCAATCATCAACCTCCAGCAACCACTTAACAATACTTACAACCACTGGTTGCCAGATGATTGCAGACCAGTCTCTAGACCTTTATGACTCGTACCTAATTCACTCGATCCTACGTTGTCACCATGATTGTCACACGTCGGTGTTAATGTTAGGGGTAGGTCGATGGATGGCTAAATCAATGAATCAATTAAATAAAAGTAAATTTGATCAATCAATACTTCATTTCATGTATACTTGGTCACAAAATTGTTTTCACAGTAAAAGACTTGCTGACACTTTGTGGCAGCAATGGCTGACTTTAATGCTAATCTGTTCTTGAAAATAATTACCACCTGGCTTGCTCCCAGCCATGTTTGACTACAATGTGAATGCAGCATTAGAGGTGATAAGGAGTGCGATGTTATGAGGAAATGTATAACAGAGGACATCTTGGCAGTCATTAGTTACTTGTTGACACGCTTATTGCTGAAGCAGAGACAGGAGTGGAGGTGCGGTATAACAGAGCCACTCTCCACTAGTGTGGCCTCATTAATCACTGTCCTGTCGCTCACTATGGGTGGAGGAGGTCCTTTGTCTATGTTTGGAACATTGTGTGTTGGATTTGATGCAGCACTCGGATCCCGTTGCCTGCGTCCCCGTTGGTGCCCAGGAAAGAGGCCTGAATACGACAGTGTGCTGACATTGGTGCCTTTTCTGTTTTTACCATATGAAGTCTCATCAAAGTCTAAATTAAGACTTCATTAACCTACATGGAATTTATGCCGCATCAGCTACGAGTTTCCTAAAAGCCATTTTCCGAGGACTGCTCTGCTTCTGTCTTTCAACGTTTCACTATTGTCTGATCAGAGCTTTGTTTTCTGTTGTTCTGTCTTCCGGATTTCTGACAACTTTCTCAGCCATCTTTTTTCCCCCAAGCACAGAATTTCATAATGAGGGAGTAAAAAGAAAAACGGATTCCCGTGAGAACATTGTAACATTTGATGAGGCTAAAGTGTCTTTTTTGAGAGAGAATAATTTAAGAAGAGATAAAGAAACTGAAGCCGGCGTGTCATTTTTATTACCAAATGAAACGTGTTCTGTTCAGACTTCATAAAAGAAAAAAATTCATAGAGAAATTCTCAAAGCTTGGCGTCTTAGCTTTGATTCTTTGTTTTTTCACAGGGTATTTGGGATAGATACGCAGTCGTGGCAAGGCTTTGGTGTCTTAAAGGGCATATGTCACTGCTGATTTATAGGCAGCTTAACCTGCTTATCAAAGCGGTCGGTCATGATGAGCCTGCATTATGGAAAGTAAAGTCTGTCAAGCAAGTTGACAAAGCTGTATCCTTAAATATGTTGGAAACATTGTAATTAACACACTGCTGTGTTATTATAAGAATAATAACTTCTTAAATATTATTATTTATGCTGAATTTTCAGCCCATGCATTTGAAATGTACATTGTGTTTGCGCTTAAAGGAAAAATCTAGTATTGATCGACAATCCTTTTACACCCTGGCAGGTATGTGCTGATCAATTTATGGCCGGGATTAGAGAAAAGCTTCGACCACATTATTGCTTGCGCTGCAATAGCACTCATGAAATTTTGACTATAAATTATTCTGCTACACACAGACTGTCCCTTTCTTTTCAATTTTCAGTTGCATTTTCAAAAGTGCAGCTGTCTAGAAGGAGCAAGTTGCTACTGGACCACTGTTCTTTTGATTTGAGACTATGTCCTGGATTTCACTGCAGTGTTGAGACAAGCCAGCAGTTTGTTGGCAGTCTTGTCCACAGAGATATACATCACATTAACTACAAAAAAGGATCCAGCACTTGTGCTATTTTTGACACTGGTCTTGTGTTTGCTTAGAGCACTGTCGCTTTTTTGTGTCAGAGCGATTGCTTAGAGGTTTGGATCTAAGACTGGAAACTCCTGATAGGCAACGAGCATTAGTAAAGCTGTTCTCACTTCTGTTGCAACCAAGTCAGGAGCAATGGAAAAGTTAAAATGTAGAGTTTTGCAGGTTTTTGTTCCCAAAAGAGAGTTACCATAAATATTGTGTCAGACTCTGTGAACCTGCTCACAGGCAGGTTTTCTTTATCAAACTATAAACTCCATTTCATTTCCTCATTCATAAAGTTGCTATCAAAGCTCGTGGTGGAGCGCGTTAATTTGAAAAAGTTCACATTTTTATGAACAGGTTTGTTATTTTTTGTACTTGACCACTTAACATGAACACGGAGAAAGCAATTACATCACAGATTCATTATCAGAATATCGATCTAACTGTGTGACACTGCAGACATTCAGGCAGCTGTCAGACTGTCAGCCAGTCTCTTTGCATTGGGAACATTTATTGTATCATTTGTCGTGTTGTAATCAGTCACAGTGATGGAAAAATGTCTGTCACTGTTGAGATCTTAGAGATGATATGAATATGTGAGTGAAGATCAGGCTGAAATGACTTTACAATTCTAAAACTGAACGAAGTCACGTTTTAAATGCAGACTTCAGACAATCTGATTGTAATCTAATTACTTTCTGAAAGTAACACCTATCTGAAATTCAAAGTCTGTATTTTGATGTAGTTTTTAGAGTCCACTTCATTCAGACTGATTCAGACCCACATCCAGTTTGGATCTGGCAGTTTCCCAGATCATCCCAGATCCATTTGGGAACCACTATTGTGTCCCAACACGATCTGCATTCCTTATTCAAACTGGTTGATGCTTCCAACTTTATGCCGAAATATCTAAAATCTTACAGAGAAACAGGTAGACAGCTAGATAAAAGCTACTGATATCTTACTGATAGAATTTTATACTCTTTAAAGTCTTGGAGAGTTTAAAGTGTAACAGTTACTATTACTGAACTTTTTCTCGTAATAAGAGCTACTTGATAAAATGCCTGCGCTATGATGGTAAGAGAGCCATCATCTCTCAGTGAAGGCTGATATTAGATAAGCTCATAAATGGGTAGAGTGGGGAACATTAAAGGATAGGTTTTCTGTAAATCTCGTGAATCATTTCTCACAGAGTAATGGAAAAAATAATGAATTCTTTTGTAAAACTGAGATTGTTACATCCCATCAGTATATTAAATGTTTACTGAAGAATTATTAAATAAATAAAATTGTCATAGACTGTCTTAAGGGGCTGACCCACCCTGAAGTCTGTTGCTATCTGTGTAACTGTCATCACAAGCCCACAGAGAAACTGTGTCAGATATAGTTTTCTCTATTTTGATATTTTTATCTTCAGTTTTTCAGTTTGTTCCTGTCAGGTTACAACTGAATAAGTAAATTTAAAAATCAAATTTAAAATGACCTTTTGAGCTTCATCTAATGGAAATTCAAGATGGGTAATTGAAGACCTCAGACAATGGAAAAAAATTATATATTAAATATTTTATGACAAACTTAAATGCTGTCTTGCTGTCTATGATGATAACAGAGATGACAAAGCCAATAAAAACGATACTGTTCACCCTAAGCATCGTAGTCCACATTGGCTGCTCATTATTTACCTGTTGCCACGGTGAATCTTGTTATTGGTGCTCCGTTGACGATTGCTGTCTTTCTTTACTCTCTCATATGCTTAACTCGTGTTGATCGAACCTACTCTGAGCAGCATTTCAGAAACTGGAAACTCAAAGTTGCCAATCTCAGCATTAATCAACTCTGAGTTTTCTTATAGTTTGTCGAGCGTGCTTCTTATAATAGGGCCCTGGAGAGGATGTGTGCATTTTAATGATGGAGAGAGGCCACATATGGGCATGAAAACCCATGCCAGAAGCTCCTGGCAAACACTTTTTGTTTTGACTTTAATGCCAGAAGAAGTTTGCCCCTATTTGGCTAAGTTTGTGTGGTCCCTAAACGGTGGTTCATTTGGAATAACGACATGCATAGTGGATCTTGGAATATCTAGAAGGAAGAGCTATCAAAAACTGACGTGTTATGTGACATCCTATTACAGTACCACGTTTGAATTCAGGAATTTTTTTAGAACGACCCATTCTTTCACAGTTGTTTGTGAAAGAATAGCCAGTTTAAAGACTGAATGGTTAGGTACTGAATTTGAGGGATCTGTGACAAAGGGACTGTAAACACCAGAATTCAAACAATAAGAATTGTAGCCCAGTACATTTGTCCGTATAGTCTACAGGATTTTTTATTTGGACGAATTGCTAATTCCTTAGCATCAAGATGTTTCACCAGGCGGTTGTTATTTTTATCTTTCTATACTCTTGTTTGGGCAAGATTTTCTGTGGTTTTTTCATCTAAAGGGCTGCCTGTAAAGGGGACTGGGTTTATCACCATCAGCAGCCAACCTCTTTAGTCATTTGATCCATAGTAAATATTGATTAGTGAAGAGTTAAAAAGGCCATACTAAAGAGTGTAACCCTAACCCATGACTTGTTGACCCTCCGAACCCCCCATTGACCCAGGAAGGATGCATTTCTTGAACAGTGAAATGTATCAAGTGACTTTAATATTGCATCAGTATAATAAACATGTATACGCTGTTGTACAATTAGCAGATGATAGCATGTTTAAGATTAAAAAAAAAGTTTGAGAGTTAATTTGATTGCTGTGAGTGAAACACACAGCAGATAAATAGACAAGTTTCCCCCGATTAGACTTCAGGGAGTTAACAGCACTGATCATACTATCACCGGTGATCACAGTACCCATAAACAAAAACCCAATTAGTGAAATGGAAAAACAGTAATGGAGAGGGCGGGGGTGACTCCTATTGGACCTGCGAGGCTCCTGAGACGTCACAGATGTGGCAGTGTCTGGACTGTGCCTGAAATATAATATAATTGCAATGAATTAATAATCATGTTGAAAATGTCATAAATAATGAGTACCAAAGACGTTTTTATGTTGAAAGTGGAGCCAAGCTGAGCATGGGTGTGGCCCCCTTATGACTGCTGGTAGCAGTAGGCAAGGCGCCAAGCCAATATGAGATGCGATCCCAGAGGTCCCCTGGCAGACATAAAAAAATAACGGGAATCCCTGGAGTGGGGCTCTGGAGGTAGCAGTGGTGAGGAGGAGGGGTGCTGTTTGTGTGTGTGTGTGTGTGTGTTGGAAGGCGTGGTTCTGAGGGGTTTTGGGGCAGCCATGTTTTCCGCTTGACTTCACCTGAAACAATACGTCAGCCTGCTAGATTTGTGCCAAATGTGAATAAGAGTGACAGTGACCTGTGGGGACTGAAAACACTGCCAACAAAATAGCGCACACCAAAGCCCACAATGCCTACATTCCCCATATTACATAGTACTCTCTTTATCTCAGTGTTTATATATATGGGATCTATAAGTTGACTAAAATATCAGAATTAACCACAAAATTGCTGATGTAAACATATTAGCCGACGGTCAGTGTTGACGTTTTTTTTCCACATATACAAAAGCCAATTTGTAGACACACAAAGAAGAAAAGTGAAAGACACACAGCTACTCTTTGGGCGCTTCTCTTTCTCTCATCAGCAGCATTGTGTAAACTCACAATAGTCTAACATGGATCTAATGTAATACATAATGCAGGCTTTTTACAGTCTGATATGTTATTAATTTAAAGCCTCTTTTTCTATATTTACATACTTTTTCTACTTTATTTGTATCCGCTAATGTTTTTCCTTCTTTCCTGTCATATCCAACGGCCTTTTCTAACCAGCTCTCTGTCAGTAGCTCTTTTTCCCCTCTGTATGGTACCCTCTGGCCGTGGTCTGTCATGGTTCTGCCACGCTTCATTTCTTCATTAGAGGTTCTGAGCATTTCGTAAAATAGATTTCCACTATCAGGGATCCCATGCTGGTCTGGAAGGATGGAAAGTCTAGACAGTTTGGAAAAATTCTCACAATTCACCTTCACACTGTGGACTGTTGCCACTGTGAGGGTAAGAGTATTGGTAGCAAAGGTAGAACAATGGGTGAAAATGTAGCTGTGTGCCCAATGAAGTGATGAGGCATCCATCTCTGTCAGATATCAGTCAGCCACTTCTGACATCGAGGAGTTTTTTTCCCATTTCAGGAGAAATTAAGTTATTTAGAATGATGTTAGCATTGCTAATTTTAACTGAGAGGACTGAGACATTAAATAAAGCACGATTACCTTTTGTTTAGAGTTGTGCCTTATCATACTGTAATGATAATACCAGTATAAAATGTTAGATGATATAAATATGCCACAGTGACATGGCAATGTCATTTCCATAGCAAAGCCATGTGTTTACATTCCCTAAGTGTGCACAACAAAGGGACAAAGCCAGGCATGTCTGAAAGCAAGGGCCATAAGTCAGCTTCTGATGACACACAGGCTGACACAATGGATGGTACTTTAACAACTTCCTACAAGCACAACACACTTTTTCTCACCTTTTGAGGCAAATACACACCATCGAGTACAACCAGAGGACAAAGGAAGAGACACTAACAGCTGGTGATGTGAAACCCAAATGTTTCACATCAAGCAAGTTGCACTTTGTAGTTGCACTTCATGTGACAGGAAGAGCAAGCAGTTAATGGGAATTGCTGATATGGTGACAATGTGAAAAGAGCAGGGCCGTAAGCACCTGGCTAAAACGCTTCACCAATGGAAAACAAGTCGAAATTATTTATACTTTTTTTTTGTTACTGTTACGTTGTCAGGCAGTTATTTTATAGTTTTACTTCACATTTCCAGAGAAATCAATAGATGGACTTCTGTTGTGCGTGCATTTAATTTATGCTGTGTCAATGGATAAAATGCTTTGTCACTACTATTGTATTGCAGTGGTGCTACTGGAGCCTTCTTTCAATAGATTAGATTCACACTTTAAAGTTAGTGTGACATTAATGACAGTAGCTCTTTGGGAAAGAAGGATACAGCTTCATTTATTTAGACTGCTACAATCATAAAAAAAATCCGTATTTTTTCTCTTTTTTATTGAAAATTTTCTTACAGTTTTAAGGCTATACTGCCCACGCTTAATTTGACTATTTCAAAAAAGATTTGATATTTCTTATATGTACTTAACAATTCACACTGGTGTGTGAGGTAAAAACAAGCCAAAAAAACCCTGCAGTTTTTTTTATGTCATTACATTTCGTATATATGTATTTTTAAATCACAAGTTCGTATTTAACCTCTTACTTACCTGAAAAAGGCAACCAAATGTGACCTTTGTTGTACTGTTTGTGTTTCTTTAGAGATGAACTACATAAAGAAGAGAAGGAGAGAAATACATTTACAGTTGTAGGAGGAAAAGATAAATTTGACCTTATGTTATACCGCCTGAGGGTTTTACAGGATTAGATAAGGTATTGCTGTTTTTGGATATATACACTCAGATTTCTACAGCCACACGGTGAAAAAGTTCCTCTCACCTTCTCTCTGCTCAGTGCATATTACAACTCTCATGTTGCTTGCAGCTCTGACAGTGAAATTGGTACTTCTGCTCCACTGGAGTCACATTGCTTTGCGTCTCTTGGTACCTCTGTATCCCTCTGACTATTTCTATCTCATTTTTTTTTATGACCAGATGTCTGTGGCGTTGCCGGGTTTTTGGAGTCCCCTGGCAGATGTGCTTGTGCAGTAGTTCTCTACGGTTAAAAAGAATGCATCATTTAACCTCTTATGGCCCTCGCATTAACTGTGCACAGTAGCACTTATTTACTTTTCCACTGGGTTGAACAAACCCACTGAAACGTCCGTGTTTCCTTCTTCCTGCGTGATGTTAACTATTTCAATCCCTCGGACAGCACCTCGTGCGCGCTCACGGTGATTGCTCGTTCGGCTTTCTTTTTTGTTCACAAGCAGACTATTGGAATATACTGCCTGAGCTTGTGACACAGTCCAATGAACCTAAAAGGGATAACAGTTGCACCTCTTTTCTATTAAAAACCCATTAAAAGAAAAGCCTCCAGTCTGCAAGAAGAAACCAGATGTGCCCACCACTTTCAAAGACTGAATTGACAGACTGGAATTGCTGCCGACCGCAAACCAACAAAGTCTATCTTTCTGAAAACACAGATTTTATTTTCTGTAGAGCTGAGTTGTGCTAGTTTTTCACGATTGCAGATGTTTAAAAATGTTTATGTTTCAGTCTACAACTTCTGTGTCTTCTTGCTCACTAATTGAAATAGGACTCAAGGGAAATGCAGAAGCTTCTTTCAAGAAGAACAGCCAAAATGACCCTTGTACCTTGTCAGTGGCCTTAAAAATGTGTTTACCTCCAAAAGCACACAGAGCTGATATTGAAAAATGCCTGCTCCGTTTACATAAATGTCAGGAGTTGTAACGGGAGATGAGAGTTTCATTTGGTGTTTCTTAACTGAGAAATATGGGAATGAGAAGTGTACTGTGGGAATGTGGAGTCAGGGTGGACATGAAAAGGATGGAGAATGTGTCGGGTATGGTAGTAGGAGCTCAATATCACTCAGTATCACCACTCTTGTTGGTAGTGAGGCTAACAAAGCTAGCCACGAGCCCCTTTGCAATTCCAAATGCTGTCTCTAGCTCATGCTTTGATATAAACTGTCCTGATTTTTTGTTTTCAAGGTTGTATTTGAGCCCTAAACCAGACTGCCCTGACATATTGGGTCTATTACTGTCATAACAAGTGTAGTAAGCCAATGATGGACCCATTAACCAAGATTTGCCTTAAAGTAAATACTTGTTATGGCAGTCATAGATAATATAACTATAGGAACAACTTTCGCTGTATGTACAAAAGATAATGCCCTGATGGCTTTTGATCTAAAGACAAATTTAAGATTGCAGCAAGAGACACATTATAAAGGGCTCGTGAGTAAGCATTTGCTTTGCCTCTCACTGCCCTTACTTCTGGCCTCCATTTAGTAGAGAAGTACATCACACTGTAAAATAATTGTGGTGTTGAGAACAAATGTTTTAGGTTTCATCTGCTCTGAAATAAAAGCTCTACTGAGCAGCCTTTTTCAAGTTCAGGAAAATGGACTTGCCTCTCTGCAGGTGCCGTCTGTTGTCTGACTAGATGAGGGGTGGAATTCCAACCCTGATGATATGTCCTTTATTCTGGAGATGCTTCTCTGGAGCACTGCTCACTTGCTTTGTATATGTTTATTTGCCCTTTGTTAAGCATTACTGTGATTTTGTTTGCTGTATTCAGCATGTATCTTATTGGTACTGTACTGGCTGATAATTGGTACCATTAAAAAAACAAGACTGTAACATCTTGTTACTCCACATTTCCTAAGTTAACTGTTTCTTATACAGTTTATGAGCAAAAAACAAGGATTTGACTCTATTCAACTAAAGCATAAAGCATCATGTTAAAAAAAGAAGGTCTCTGTACTGCAACCTAAATGCTTTTGACATGCAGGTGGTTTGAAAAATGTATAATTTTTAGTTCTTTGTAAAGTACAGTTTATTTTTTGAAAAATAAAAGGTTATAAGTAACACAGTATTACCTCAAGCTTTTCCTAATGGACTTGAGCAAACTAAAACAGATAATTACTGCTTGTTGGTGTTTTGACTCTGTGGCTTATTAACACTCAAACTTTGAAAGGTTACCACTTAAAGGTAAGAAACACTAAGCTGTAATCAGTCACCTTAGCTAATATGTCTTATTCACCTACTGTCTTCTTCTTCTTTTTTTTTCTTCTTTAGCACACATCAATAAAAGCATAAATATGTTTAAAAAACAAGCAGTTTTTATGACTTAATACTGTTTACCTGTGAATCTGATATCCATCAGCTTATTTTCAGGTACTATATTGGGCTGTAATTCATTGCTGTATTTGCCGCATTTGATGCTTTGAAGCATTTCAGTGTAACAAATATGCAAATAAAAAATCAGGAAGGGGGCAAATACAGTTAGATTTATTTTTGTAAATGAAGGACGTCCTGCTGTTGTAGCCTGCTGCTTTCTGAGACATATACTGCATTGTTTGCAGTAATGTTGCTGGATAGCCTTACTTACCCTCTTCCTTTAGCTACACTTTCTGGCAAAATTCTCCCTAACTGTGACATTGCACTTTTTCACAGAAATTGCGAGCCTTTATTTTGTACACAGCAAATCAGTTCTAAGACATGAGATGGTGTCATTGGATCAAATTATTGTAAAACCTCAGTAAGCCAAAAACACCAATGCTGATGTAAAGTTGAGGCAATACCGTAGTGAATTTACTTGAAAATAAATTTCTCAGTTTTTCTATAACTTCAAAATGCCGAGCAAAGCAAACTGTTCTCTACATATCTGATCCAAAGCGAGCAGAACAAACATGGCAGATGTCTCCATGGGTTTGGTGAAGAACGAGAATGTGCCTGACATCACATGTGACGTCACATACAAACTGTATACTTACATTATTTGAGTTCAGTCTCAAAAATGAATCAAAAGTGGGTTGCTATGTAAAGTTAAAGTGCCAAATTAGCGCTAACAATGTGAGAAAAATAGGAGAATTAATAATCATGAGAATGAAGATTATTACAAATTCTGATTGACTTTTTTCATGGTCTTAAAATGCATTAGGTTACTGATTGTTTACTCTTAAATCACAAGTAAGTCACAAGTGTGAAAGAAAGAATACATGCTTGTTGGTATCGCAGGTTAAAATGTAGAACTGAATTGAATTATTGTGTACGATACCTGAGCTATGAAACTTCTCTTATTTCAATGTCACTTTTATACAACAGGAAACGTTAAACATTATCCTCTTTAATGAGAAACAAACTATTTCACATTTCTTTTCATATATTTAGTCGTCTTAAAACAACTTTAAGAGACTAGCGACAAGCTTTCATCATTTCTGTTGGAAAGCATGTGATTCAAAATCAGACTCGTATGGCTTTTTTTCCTATAGCTGTACAGTCATTCTTAGCTGAGTATATACTTGAGTAATGACTGTACTTAAGCCATATTACACAGATTTAGCAATGAAAATCTCTGAATGATTTTCCTATTTTACTTAGCAGTAAATAAATACTCTTGATTTTCCACATGCTCATTTACTCTACAACTACTGTAATATATAAGTGACATATTTCGCGTATTTGTGATATAACAGATAACACATTGTAACATTTACTGTAAAATTGAAATCTTAAAACAGTGCAAATAGATGGAAGAATGAGGGTCATTGTTCTTGTACTTGCTAACTGACAGGGCTGGAGAAGCTCGTACAGCAGCAAATTCTTCAGTGATGAATAGATGTTTTTCTCATCTGCTCATCAGCACGTTCAACACATCTATTTTCAGACTTGTTCATTTTTCAAGGAACATGGTAACTGCTTGAGTGATTTCATGTGCGCTGGCAGTTCTGTTTTAATTATGACTTGCATTCACTTGTCAGGCACATTTTGAGAAATGGAGGATTGTGAGTGCCGTTAATGTTCTTCTGTTGTTAGATAGGCTTTTCCATTTAATATTAGGTCATAGGATATAAGTGATATATATATATATATATATATATATATATATACACAAACCACAGATAACTGCAGAAAATAAAAAGGTATATATGACATAGGTACATATAATATATACATATACATAATTACAGCACTTATCCAGAGTACAATAAGATCTCCTCTCAAATCCTCTGACTTAAAAACTCTAAAAACATGCCACTGGCCTTGTCCTTTCTGTGACTTACTCCATTATTAGATTGTGTAGGTAGAAGCAGCAAATGTGTATAACTTTAGTAAGATATTTCTAAAAGACTCTTCTGGTGATTTATTCCATCTATTGAACACTAAACTGAAATTGTGTATCTAGGTTACCAAATTCGACTCGCATTTTAAAGATTGCTGATACCAGTCTTGACATTTAAATTGTCAGAGATCCAGGGGAGTTGCTCCTGGGCTGTTGGACTGAATTGGAGTGGGATGAAGCCTGGAATTGGCATTGATTGGTGTGTTTGTCCTTCCAAAATGAACGATGATGCTGAAAGAGCATGGATTGCCATGACATTTTCACCTCATTTTCCAGTTGTATTCATGTCACATGAACCTTTTTGGCACAATGTTCCCAATCCAGCATTACATTCGAGTGTTGTTGCTTTAAATACCTGACCTAACATTTAGCTATTTATTATGAGGCTAAGACATGTCTCATTTTACTCTGAAAGAAGGTTACACACGACATGAGAGTGACATTATTGTACCTTTGTTGTGCTTTCAAAATAAAAAAGCTGATGATTTTATTCATGCACGTTAACTTAAAGTATCCTCTAAAGCTCAGTCAGTAATATCTATTATCAAAATTATGCCTAGTAGTGTTAGTGATCGCCATGTTTATCAAGAATTAAAAATTGGTAAACAATTTTGCGAACATTATGATATTGTAAAGAATCGTGCACCAGGGCAGTTGTTGTAGGTTCACTATCCAGTTCACCACAGCTATGTTTCCTTTCAGTTACTATTCCGCGACACCCTCAGCTTATCTACACGCTTTGACTGACTGAATTAAGGTGTTTGCCTGTAACGGCGTTCACTTTTGTCACTGCAGCTACTTCTCTCACACTCCACAGAGCAAATATTGTTGAGCGAAGCACTGGAGACAGGCAGATTATGAGGACTTAATTCGTAATTTAATTACGGATATATTTGTTGTCTTTACTTTTGCTGCTCCCATCCTCTCCCATTTTCCCCTCTCTACTTTCATTCATAACCCAAGTTAATACTAACTGTGCTGTTAAACTGAGCTGTTGTGCCATTAATGTTGATTCACAGGTCTGCCTATAAGTGTTATTATTATCTTCATTGATGTTAATCATGTAGTTTTATATCGTGGCAGCCTGATGACGGTTTAGAGGCCTGGAATCAAATTTGTCAGACACTCAGGCTATAGTATTAAAATATCCTTACTCAATTCTTTGAACTATTTAACCTCTGGGTGCAAAGATAATTGTAACGCAGCTATCTTCAGGTCGTTTATATTAAAAGTTGCACCATTAAGAAGCAAAAACACAACGTGGTAAATTAATAAGATACAGATGTGATTCATTTTAGAACATTTGGCAGTAGTAGAAAAAAATCTCATGAGTAAAACAGTTGAGAATTTGTCTTGGCTGAATCATGCCTTTATGAAATCTGGGGGTTATCTAAGGTAAGGCAGAATCCTCTGGAATATTCCATGACTCACCTTCTCTGGGCAGGGATCCTCTTCTCCCTAGAGAATGTGGTGGTGAAAGCTGGCAGTATTCAACTTTTCAAGGCCATTATCAAGACCACTACCGCATCACTACCTTCATCCACACTTCATTCCCTTAAGTGTGATTGATGGGAAAGTCCTGCCTGGCCTAGCATCGTGTTATGGCATACAGCCAGGGGCAAGGACTCCAGAGAGAGAGACAGATGAGAGGAAGGGGGCAGAGGATTTGAACTTTATAGTTGCCACCGCAAATCAGCGTGAGCAGAGTTTACACCTGACACAATACATGAGTGCAAAGTTGTCACCCTTGACAACATGACGCTGTGCCAGCCAAGGCTATAATAGCTCAGGGATACAGGGAAAGGAGTGGCACACCTCTGGCAAGTAAATGGATATATTAAAAGAAATATAGTTGTCAAATAGAGTGAAAACATGGTACAAATTTTATATTTCAAATGGTGGAAATTACATTGTGGAGTTGCACAGGTTACCTTAATAATTTTATTTTAAATTATTGTGGGTATTTGCCCAAGACAGGACAATATCCACTGTTTGATGTACTGGTTTAAGATAACTGTGTTTGATTTTAGAAGTATATTTTATACTTGCATGAATATATTCATGTTTTTCCTGTATATTTAACAACTGTTACTACCACTTCCAGCCCCAGCCTGGTTCACCCAGGGACCCGTCACTTATTTTCAATTCAGTTCAATTCAGTTTTATTTATATAGTGCCAAATCACAACAACAGCTGCCTCAATACACTTTATATAGTAAGATAAAGACCATAAAATAATATGGGAAAAACCCAACAATCAGACAATCCCTTATGAGCAAGCATTTGGCAACAGTGGGAAGGAAGAAGTCCTCTGTAACAGGAAGACACTTCTAGCAGAGCCAGAGTCAGGGTTGATGGATGCGAGATGGGACAAAAGACACACAATTTTGTCCATTTAGACTGATGGATGTTGTCACTTTGACATCGTACATCGTACATTGCTTTGGGTCATGCTCATTTTAGCATTTTGGCTATTGCCTTGTACCTAATTGAGGGCAGAAGTTTCTGCTAGCAAGGTGTGTAAGCAAGGTGCATCTATAGTCTGTGTGGCTGCAACACACAGACCTTCTAGTTAGCGCTAAATAATATACAAAAGAACTTACTGGACCACAGACTAAAGCACTGAACTCCTATACAGTTAAACAAGGTGCAGTTCTTTTTGAGAAAAGTACATTGCAAATGCTAAAAGGGATAATCATAAACGGTCATAAAATCAATCATAAAATCATAAACATATTTATAAGCCTCCAACATAAAACGATTCATGTTGGAGGCTTGTAAATTTGAGGACCCCATTATTATTATTACCGAGTTGTTAAGATATGAATAATCTGCTGTAAAATTAGGAGTTTTAACAGGACTGACTTATTTTTCGGACCTTAATTGGCCGTTTCAATAACAAGTTGTTTTTGGAACTGAGCTTCTGCTTTATTTTTTAAGTCCCAGAGGCTGCTTGTTATCATCTTCTTATTCTGCTATTAGCATTGATGCAAGTGTTTGGACAAGATGACCTTTGTAATTTTTTTTGTATGGCAGATGGCAAAGGAAAAAACATTAGCAACTGCATAATTTAAAAAATGTTTTCCTTTAAAACCATCAATAATAACAGTAATTCAATAATGATACTTTGCAATTGGAATGTAAAATGGTTGCAGAACTATTGTAATCTCAGTCCCATGTGCCTGTATGTGTAGTTTGTATACATCCTATTTTTCAGTTCCCTTCCTAGACAGTTTATTCCACTGTGACTGGCACCAACATGGCATTTACATTTTGAGTGGAAACAGTGCTCAGCCTGTGTGTTTCCTGACCTCTGTGGACAACGTCACCTGAGAACTGGCATAAATGCCTTTCCAATTTAAAAGCAGCAATTGAATGTTGATATTTTAATAGTACGCCGAACCCAATGCAGCCCCAAGTGATTTCCCTGAACTCAATAATGAACATAATTGTTGCTGAGAAGCATTTGTAAAATATGTAATTGCATGTTTGTAATGTTTGTAGCACAGTGTAACTTGTTGGCCTTGGTTAAAGTTTGGGGTGTTCAATTTCAATAAGCTCAGCACAAGAGTTTGACACCAGCAGCAAGTAATTGAAAACACTTTCTGAGGTCATGCTCCGTATAGATCTAAGGAGTAATTCTAGCTAGCCAAGATGACAGAAACAGAAGTCAATGGGTGTTGTTGCCCCCCTAGTGGGGAGTTCATTGCTGAAGATCAGACAGGAGGCGAATGACAAAGCAGGGCACCCAAGGAGACGTCCAACTCTTAACTCATCACCTGCTGCTCTGACTTGGAAAAGAACTGGGGTAATTTATGAGCGGGAGCTGAACAGTGTCCACAACAGCAAATGTGGAAAATATTTGGTTGTTCTTCTTGAAACCTCTTTTCACTTTTCCTTTAATCAGCTAAATCCTTAAAGGGTCCAAGATATACAAAGTTCTCATATAAAGTTTTCAGCAATTCTAATTGTGTTTACAGCTAAAACAAAAGATAAAACAGGCTTACTAAAACTTAATTATCATTCTAATCTAGAAGAATACCAAATAACTAGAAATAATGACACCAATAACAGACCAAGATGAATAACTTAAAAAAGTAACACAGTTGAGCCAGTGACTTATAGAGAGAGGCTTTCCTGGGCAGATCTACATGCAGGAAGTCCCTGTGTAAACTGTGATGATCCTTAGAAGGGTCAGTTTAGATTGTAGCCCAGCAGTTTGCTTTTGTTTTGTATTTTATAATGCATTTGGATAGCTTGTGTTACTACTCGTGGTCCTTTACCAACCCTTGGCATTATCTTCTGTGATTAACTGGTAAGAAAAATGTTGCTGTCACTGATAAAAAATAATGACCAAAACTACATCGATATGACCCGACATGCAATTAGAATTCATCTCCCATTAAAAAAAGACTAAATTTGAATTTGTCTCCTTTGTTTTTTTTTTTTATCTGTTTGTCGAAGAGCCTGTTCTGTTTTGTTTTCTTAATTTTATGCCTGTCATAGTCATTTTTATGGCCTCTTAGTTTGATTATATGCTGCGTTTCTTCTTGCGAAGCGACAGAGTACACAGAAAAGCAGAGTACAAACATAATTCATCATGACTTTATTAAAGGCAGATAAAATATGAATACTTACCAGAGATTCCAGTTTCCCATGGGGTTTGCCCAAAAATATTGCAGTGAAGGTTCAGTTTATCTAATAGCTTTGCAGTAACTTTCCTTCCTTTTCATCTCCATCCAAAGAACGCAGTTTATTTTGTCTCTGTCGATTCTCATATATAAAATATTTAAGAAATTAAAAAACGAATTCTCTTGGGTTGCTTGCAGTTAATTCTGCTGGTGATAGTGGAGTGGAGATCAATGAAAAACGAATAAACACAGAGAGGACCGCCATCTGCCTTACAAAGTCAACTTCACTCTATTTTTGCTTGGTCAAGCTCTGACCACATGATCTCTAGAGAGAGGGATTACAGGAGGACTAAGCTCCAGATTTTTTTTTCCCATCTTCCATGGCTCTAATTAATCAGGGCAAGGTTCTACCAAGGGGCTTAGCTGGCCTCTTGTCAATTTGCAGCTATCATCTTGCTTACACAGGCCTCAACAGCACCCACTGAGTTACCATCAACAGCAGATAGCAACCTTTAATGGGAAAAGCTTCTATAAGCTGATGAGATGCTGAGCAAATAAAACACAACTGATAAAGAATTGTGGTTGCAAAGGGAATATAGCCATTTTTGCCTTCAAGTGGATTCAGTGAATGCTATAATTACACAGTTGGCTCTTATATATCATAATTGTGAGAGCATTTTCTAAGGACTTGAGTCAAGCAAACTCCAGTCCCGGTAAATTCACACATTATATCTTGTAATTTTACACAATCTCTGCTATAGCTACTTAAAACCGCTAAATGGTTTTGGAAAGACATTCTTAATCTGAGTTCGTATTTATATATTGGTGTTTAAAATATAAAAAAAATAATCTCGAGCAAGATCTCAATATTTTCGGTATATTTATAAAACCAAAATGAACTAGAAGAGTTGTAAATTGACCAAATCCAAAATGGCAATATCACACCTGACCATGCATCTTTTAATGTATTTGTTTTTAAAAAAAAATCATGGGCATTATAGTTTTTGTTCCTGCCATCATCAGTGTAAGTAAAAACAGTCTCTCAAAGTTATTAAATATTTATAGCCACTTATTCTCACTTACTGTGGTTCACTTTTCTCTGTGGACATTTGCCAGGCCGTATGAAAAGCCTCATTACTTTTGCCACTTAAAAGGCTCCATTTAGCTCATTAATAGTCCATTAATTGTTTCTTTTTAGTAGGGCTTCAAGCTAGAGCCAAAGAACTGTCAGCCATGCCCTATTTCTATTATCAGTTAGAGAACAGTGCTGTTGAGCTGAGTCAAGTCAAAATGCACACTTGTTAATGCTAAGTGTAGTAAGCCTGAAGTCCACCCCAAGTCAATGGATATTGGCACAGCAGATGGACCGCAGAGAGGAGCAGTCAGTTGAACAAGTTATCAAAGCTCAAAGATTAACATTTTTATGGAAATGCATTGTTATGAATTAGTGCTAATGATACGCCGTGCTTCAACTTCCAGAAAGCTGACACATTTTCATGCTCGATACTTCAAGATCTGTGCTTTGATTTGAATATTTTTTTTCTCTGTAGTGGCAATTTAGATTTTATTAGACAGCCCCAGAAGAGGTTTGGTCAGCATAGACTTCAATTGGGGACTACTAATGACAATTGGAAATGGAAATGTATCCAGCGACTAGCTAATTTGGTTAATGGGTCTTTGTCCAAGGAATCCTGAAATGCAATGAACCAAAAGTGAGTGTTAGCCTCATTTTCATGCAGTGCCTAACACTGACATCAAG
This sequence comes from Neolamprologus brichardi, assembly GCF_056152115.1. NCBI lineage: Eukaryota > Metazoa > Chordata > Actinopteri > Cichliformes > Cichlidae > Neolamprologus > Neolamprologus brichardi. Next base: position 26,778,000 of record NC_142113.1, on the reverse strand, counting down.
GCGAGCTCAGTTCATGTTTAAATATGATATTGATAGCATCAACAAGATGTGAAATAATCTAGCACAATCTAGTCATAGATAATAGATAGATTTATTTACATCGTTTTTTTAAATTGGTGAGCAGTAATTGGCCTCTTGTGGAGTACAAAGCCCCTCCCATACATCTGTGAATACATTTCAGCGGCACGTGGCTTGAAATGAGCTGTGGGCTGTGACAGCTCATTGCAAATGTTAAATCAAACGGTACATGTTTTCTTTGGCGTCATCCACCTCAAGGCTGTAGCTCTATCGACAGTCTAGTAGTATGTTTCAAATTTAGTGGTTCATGTCCGGCCAGCCCTTTTGTTTACAGTATTTTAGATCGCGGGAACTGAAGCAAGCGACATCTGTAAGCTATTGAGACAAAAGAACGGGAGCTGAAAGCAAGTGCTGCTGACATTAGCCCATTTTATTTAGTTATGTTTTGTGACAAGGAGTGTGCTAAGCGCTAACAATAATTATTAGGTTTTTACTCTTCCCAAATACAAAATAACATGCTGCACAAGTACTGAATAGTGTTGATTTGTAATCCTTATATGTTTAAGAGCCATCACAATGTTCATATAATGGGAAAGTACAGCTTACACTCTTGATAGTAACAGCATTTAATTATACATGTTCTAATTAAAAGCATTGGACGCAGATGTATATTGAGAGGGCTTGTGACAAGACATATTTGTCGAATCACTGCTTCTCGTACTCTGCCACTTTGTTTTTTTAATAGTCTTTTCTATAGTGTGACAATAAAAACTGTTTAACGCCCATAGCGATTTTTGAAAAGTGTTTTTTTTTAATGTTGATTAAAATTATTCTAAAATGACAAGAACTTTTTAGGCTTAAAAGAGAGGAAGCTAAAAAGAGAATTATGAAAAATCAAGATCTTTACATCTTTAATGCAAGTTTAAGGTATCCAGACAAAACCCCGTCACACCCAGGTGCATTGTTTGGTATCCCTCTTGGATCACGCCCAACATGCATTGCTGAGATTTGGAAGAATTTTAGAGAAGTGCATTAGCTGTCAAAGCTTTGCAGACTAGGAGCCTCTATCTGTTTACCAGGCAGCTGGAAATGAAGAAAGCAAGGTTGTGATTAAGTCTGTCTATGAGGTAGAAGGCATGAGATAGTTTAGACATGATAAGGCAAGGGACCCAAGCGTTGTGGTGTACCAGATGGATACAGATATTGCGAGAGGCAGCATAGAAAGATGAAAGGATTATACCAGGCAATCTTTCTGTCAATAAGTGATTGGGAGGCTACAAAAATGTACCTGCAGCACTGCTTCCAAGAGGCAGAAGCATACACAGCAATTTAATTTCCAGTTTGAGGGGATCCGTTGAACGAGTTCCTGTTTCAGTTTTTATCACATTGTCTAAAACTATCGTTCACCGGCACTGTTTACCTTTCTGTGACCTCAAACGGTAAGCAGAGCATTTACAAGATGAATACAGTGCAAAGTAAGCAGTTTTTCTCAGTTGCCATGACCTGGGAAAGAAGATTTAAATTCCCAAACATTAAAAGAGTAAAATCACAAAAGCACAACACGCATCTTTCAACTCTTTTCGCGTTTTGCTCCCCCCTACGTGTGATCCTGTAAAATTATATAGATTGCTTGGGGGATCGGTTACTTGAGTTCCTGCTATCAGCAAATGGTAAGCAAGATTTTCCACATGCAAGAGATTAAATGACCAAATTCACACTAACCTTGCAAAGGCTTATTTATAATACCTTCTTTATAGCACACCTTCCAGAAACAGTTACAAAGTTTCCATGGAACTATTTTATTTGAGAAATATAGTGGATGGCACAGAGGAGTTAGGAATCACATTCTGAGTTCCCACTGGGATTTATCTGCAACAGGGAAATTCACTGTCCTGTCTCACCGTGTTTTTACACCAATCCAGAAATTATTTTTATTGTTTATATTTGTAGCCCCTGTAAGGATAGCAGGTGGCTTGTCACTGTGAAACCAGCTGTAACACAGCCAGTGACTTTGTACCTTTAGAGCAACATGTCATTACATTTGACAGGTGTATTGGAAATTATATTAAATCAGGGATTTTGAGCCATCACTCACTGGTCTCTGACAGATTACTGATGAGAATCACAACTATTTCCTGTCCTACCCTACAGGGATATGTTTCTTAGGAGGAAGGGGTAACGCAGAGTGATTGTGAAAGTGGCATTGACAAAGAGCATTTGTTTCTGCTCTTGAAAACAAGTAGTAAGGGGACATGTAAGCCATCTCCTCTGTTATTTGGGCCTGCGTTGCCTTTAGCTGTGAAGTGAAAGTCTAGTTTGTGACCACATTTATTAAACAGGAAACACACTGTTGTCTCATTGCGGACTTCTAAATACCAATGCCATCGGAAACAAGCGCGCTAGTTTATTTTCCAGTGCTATTCATTTCCTGAACATCCTGTAACTTTGCTAACAAAAATAAATGAGAGAGCAGGAAAACACTCAATGCATGAGCTTACGCTGAAAAGCATCCGCTTCCTCAGTGTTTGTGAACACAGCTGGAGCGTTATTTATTTAGAATTTGACTTACTTTTCATAAAAGCCTGTTATGTAAGACAAAAACTCTTGTTTGTTATTTAAGTCAGAAAACAATAAGAGGATCCTTGAGGATAACTTGTATTATGGAGTAAAACATTCGTACAGCAGCGTGAGTTGCCCGTACTTAAAATATTTCATTATGACTTTTTATAGCAGTTTTCTATTGAAGTCTGTAAGAAAAATGACAAACACATTTAATTAATTCAGTGAATAATTGATCTTTCTTTCTTTTCTTTCTTTTCTTTTTTTTTTTACAGGTCTGATTCTTTATTGTGTATTCCATTGTTGTTCATTTCTTACAGTAAGCTGATCTAGTAATATCAAGACTGTAAGGCCTCCCGCAGAAATGATGCTCCTGCAGTGCTTGGTGCACAGTCATGAGTTTTGATTGCAGGAAGGAGGTGGAGATTGTCAGTCTTACAACAGCAATATTTAGTTTCTAGAAGAGCACTTATGCAATAATATAAATGTAAATGTGATGTGTAATTATAAAGAAATATAAATCATTTTAAACGTCCTTTAGAATCTGCTCAAAATCGATTCAGACTTCCCACTTTTATAATTACATTTCAGAAGTGTTATTATTACTGCTGTGTTGGAAAAATAAAAAACTTCTAACCCTGATTTAGAATAGGGGGGTACGGGGGTGGGTGGTGGGGTGACTAAAAGTATTTCATCTGGGGGACGCAGCAATATATTTCTAACTACATCGACTATAGTCTCACTGTTGTTTCTCAACAGCTTGATGAATGAGTACATTTCTGAGAACCGTCCTATCTGGATCTGGATCTAGACCTTCAGTGGTGCATGTTCTAATGTTATAGATAAGTCACGCCCCTGCAATCTTCAGAGCATTTATCGGAAGACTTAGGGGTCGTTGCCCTTATAAAAGACACTAATTATGTTACAATTGAATTCACTGCCATACAGGGCAAACGACAGAAGTAGAGATAATAGAGGCTCCGATTACACATCTGGCCATCTCGGATGTAATGAGATTGCCTAAGTATGAGTTTATTGATTTAAAAAAAAATAAAAATCCAAAATCCCCAGGGGGGTTTGAAGTTGGGAGTTTTGAAAACGATTTCATAATATCAACACATGCACATTGGAGTGATATCTTCTGTTTTCCAAAGAGCTGCAGGTACCGGGGCTGTTAGATCAAAGAGGCATCCGAGACATGCAAATTAGGTAGTTTAAAAGTACTGTACTTCTGTTTGATGAGCTATAAAATGTGTGATAATGATTCATTCTGGCTGTGAACACTGTTGACTCTCTGTAGTGTTAAAAAAAAGGTTTATAACTAAATCAGCTACCACCAACCCACATCAAAAACGGAAACCTCAAGAGATTGAATCCACACGTTCCTCAATACTTAACTCCCACTTAGCTACCTTGTTGTAGTATACTTTGTGTGAGCTTGAAAATTCTGTTTTTTTTTGTTGTACAGATGTTGAATTATATTCATTCATCTGTTTTCTTAACCACTTTTCCAATGGAGCCTTTCCCTGCTTACAACACTTCATTATTTCTGATATCCTCTGAAGTCTCGCCTAGAAAGTGGAAAAAAACACAAATCACTCAGGAGACGTGTAAATTACATTTGTCCTGTCAAATTAGAGTGGAAACTATGATTGTTAGTTTCACAAGGCAGATGATAAGCACATACCAGTTTGTGTCCACGTTAATAGCTTCCAAGGGAGAGACAGCGAAAGATGGGTCACCGTGATACAAATAGTTATTCAACGCATTTACACTCCCACTCTCACTCTGACTGTCAGGACTCTTCTCATCACATTTCAATGCACCGAATACATAGGAAAAAATGTACACAAAGACATGGTTAGCATAGATAGCTATCCTAGCGAGGCCAGGTCCTGTTATCAAAACACATGCTTAGCTAATATCTGTTGAAAGCCGTAGCTAGCTAGTGTTGTCCAACTACTTTAGAAAAATGTTTATCGATCTAAAAATCCACACATGTGAGCAGCAGAGTTGTTTTCTTATAGACTTCTATGCAATCTGATCTGTTTTTACAACTAGTAGCTGTTTTCAAGATTCAATTTTCACATCGTTTTTTATATGAGGCTATCTACTTGTTTCAGGTGTCATAAACTTATCAATTTGGACAATTAAAATTATAACCGGGCTGCGCTTGAATCGATTGCCTCAGTACTTGTGCTTTGTTTACTAAAATGCTCTAATTCCCCCAAAACATCAGACTTGGTTTTGTTTGAACAACACTCAGCATGGGTATTTGACAGACTGCACTGTCCCCTCCTGAGCTATCGCGGCAAGCTCATTAGAGAAAAAGTCGATTGGCTGTGCGCACAACTGTTTTGATAATTACAAGTATAATTCAAGCATTGGAAATTGTCCTCTCTGTCTAAAAACTCATCATTAGCTTTGATTGAATGTGAAGCATTAATGAAAGAGGAATGCTGCGCAAATTAACTTAATGTATTCCTTTATAGTTTCAAACCGCGCACTGCAACTGCACAACTGCAAGTTTATTAGTCTTCCAACTTCTTCCACACAGTAGTGCGACTGACTGAACTGGCATTAATGGCAGCATAGTGTTAGGAAATGTAAAGTGTCGCCAGTTACTTCAGAATTACTGGCGAATGGATAAAAGACTAATAATTTTGTATCTACACAACGCTTGCAATAAATTCCAAATACCTGAAGAGCATTTTGCATACTGTAAGCGGGAGTGTGAAGGTACCGAAACACTAAAAAGTTAATGGATTGCAACAGTGTGTGAAGCACTGGCAAATTTCTACGACGGAAAGAACTTAATAAACGGCATGAAAAATATGTCAGCTTACCACTGAGACATATCAATATTTAATGACAGGCAATATGCTGCCTGCTTAGCACATCTTTCATAAGATCTTTCTTAACTCGCCCTCCCAGCACACAGCTCTCAGATGTTGGAGTTGTGAGCTCATTTTCAGGCTGTATTCTTACGGTGCTATCAAGACACAAAGCTCTCCCTGCTGCTTACTTGCTTCCATGTTAGCATAGCCTGTTATTAGGACAGAAATTTATGTGACTTTTCGTATTGACTTCCAAGCCTCTACTAGCTGTACATAAAAGTGTTTGTTGTTTGAACCTCTCCTACGCCTCAGTATAGTGTGTGCGGGCTAAATTATGACTTGCTATCTTTGCACATATGCATTCACGAGTCATACACGTAGGAGTGAGAACAGTCTTTAGGCACAGTGTGAGAGGCAAACAGAAAGCTTTTTAGTGTTGCTTTGTTTACTGTTAGATTGACTGCCTGGTACTCTAAAACTGAAAAGGCTTTGGGGGCCACGGCTGGAGCACCGTCAGTTTAACCGTCTTCCTCTTTGATCCCGCGTGTGCATTCATGATTTCGGTGTATGCTTGCATATTTGTTAAGAGTTACACACAGTTAAGGCACATCTAAAGGTGAGTCAGGTTATGCGGCAATGGTATATAGTGAGACCTTGTCTGGAAATAGTTGGGTACAAAGTCAGCGGCTTTGTTGGAGGAGTCTGAAAAAAAGTTTGCGGTCCTAATACAGCTCAGCCAGTGCTTAAGCCTGTTATCTGTGCCTGTGTGCTCTGCCACTGGCACACTCTCTGCTCCGTTGTGCTTGTTTTCTGCTGTCAGCTTGGACAACGCCACAGATTTAGTTGGAGCTGTATGGAGCAGACATGGTGTTGACTCCTTTAAATTACAAGGAGGAAAAGCCAAAGGCTTTTTCCATTGTCAAAGCAGCAGCAGTTTAAATGAAGAATCGGTTCCATCTCTTTTGATTTATTTTCTTGAGATTTCCAACTCAGACAGGCAGATCTCACTCACGGCCAGCTGCTGTAAAATCAGAGTCGATGCTTATAGCCTCACAGCCTTCATTTTGTGAAATCACCTGCTGATAAAGAGGTCATGTAGCGCCAAAACACCCGACAAGAGAGCCCAACCCGCCTCATGTGATAAGTTTTAGCTCATGCGAGCACAGGACTGTTGAGCTTGCCCGTGGCAAGGTGTACATCATTTAAACATATTTTCAGCAAAAGAAATGCATGTGACATGTGTTTTATTTCCTTTGGGAGATTGCAGTAACATCAGTGTTCCCCTTTAACCCTCCTCTGTTATTAGTTCATTGTCTGATTTGTTAGTTTTATGGATTTTCTTTTTTACCAGCATGCTCATCTATCTGCTGTAATTACCTCTGTGGAGTCAGAGGTATCAGGATTCCAAAAGTGGCCATATGCTAGGGAATTATGTTCCATCTCATATGATACAGATGGCATTTGATCATGAGGATAACAGTGTCAGATGACGTTGTTTACTATCTTTTATCCTGCACCATAAAGAGACACACGTGTAGCACACTTTCAATGGTTGTTGTTGTTGGCAGGAGTACCGTTCACTTTAAAATATAATACTTAGTTAAATGTCATGATTTTCCTGATTTTGCCTTATCTGTTGATTTTTGGCTGCTGCGATGTGCAAGGTTTAAACTGACCGCAGTTATTTAAGCTACTCTACGTTGCTACCCGTGCTTTTTTCAAAGAGGCTGGGCACACTCCAGAAATATTTACTGATTTATATATTTGCACGGGCAGGAAATCATTTCAGTTCTCAATTTCAGAAGAGTCAACACATTACTTTGCCAGCGTAGAAAGCAGAAACTGATATACAGTTTTTCTTTCAGGTGGCTCAAACAGCACAGAACACTCTCCTCCCTGATGTTCTGTACGTTTATCTTGCAGAGTAAGACTCACCAACAGCAGATGAGAAACGGTGGGAAGAGTCCATGTTGGCAGCACTAAGATCATTTGACACCAGCTGACTTCAACTGAACTTGTGATAACAAGTCTGAGTAATCTTCTCACGTGTCTAGTTTCTTTTTTCCGTGGAATCATGGATATTACTCTTAGTTCTTTCTTCACGGAGCACAAGATTAGGAATATTGTCAGGTCAGGCAATCTAGTAGCATTGAAGTTTCTAATGGGTTATTAGTGTCAGTAATAAGACATTTGCCCGTGGATCTTTAAGCTGACAGTTTAATCACTTTCAGGAGTCCACACAATACTTTGCCAGCAGTGAAAGCAGAAACTGATAGAGCCAACAGTTGTTCAGATCGCTCGAACAGCACAGATCCCTCTCCTCTCTGATGTTGCGTATTTCATCAATATTGGATTATCAAAGATATATTAGTTTGCTTTTAAACTGCAGGCAAATCATCTACTGAACTATTTGTTATTTGTGAGTTCTGAGCCTGCAGGGTTATGTCTGTGTGCACTGGTGCTCACTTACAATCCAAAGGCACATTTGAAAGGTTGTCTGTCTGTTGTGTTAGCTCTGTGATGTCCTGGAGACGTCTCAGTCCATCATATTCAGTTTAGATTGTTCACCACCTCTCACCTAGCTGGAATAGTCTCGAGTTCCCTGGTGTTTAACAAAGGAGATGTGCTTATTTAACAAAGAAAAACAAGAAAACAATAAGTCAGGTCTAGTAATATTTTAGATTTGTCTTTTATACCATTTAATAGAAAAACAGCAAACTGATGGATCTTATTCTTGACCAAAAAAGCATTGTTATATTACACCTTTCACTGGTACAAAAACATGAAACAGCCCAACCTTTTGACATCCATAACAATGCTTCTGACACATGTGTATAAAGAATTTTAACATTAGCACATTTCACTCATGAAAGGTGCGTGCAAAGGATTTCTATTTGAGAAAGTGAGCTGCCTACCTACTTTTATTATGCTGAATCTCATTTATTACATTTAATCTGAATGAATAACAAAGACCTTGTGTCATTTGGGTAAACTTCAGCTGACTGATGTCACAAGTCTCTGTTAGCATGCTCTTTAATGGCAAAAAAAATTAGTGGTACCCTCCCCTTGCACTATTCCTTGACTTCTCACAGGAATATCATTTAAGAGGTTTAAGAGCACTTGCAGATCAAACAGCTGATGAATGCCATCTCTAAATTCCACTTTCAGGATGCTGCTAAGTGTTGCTTCCAATGTGCAATCTGCAGGCAGACTCTTATTAAGGCATTTTACTTTGAATATCAGTGACCTTTCCAGCCCTTTTCTTACACTCCTATTACCTCAAAGTTACTTTTTCACTCTCTTCTTTGCCCTTTGCCAACCCCCTTTTCTTTAGCACTCAAGAGGGCCGAGATGATTGCTACTTTAGAAAGTGGTCCTTTTACCAAAGAAAAAGAACAGCAGGGCTTTTCTTCAGGTAGATTAATAAGCTGACCTTGGTGCTAGCTTCCCAGCCTTTTCACTTCTGCAAAATTGACATGATTTGCTGACATAAATGAAGAAGTGATTTTGACTTGACGAAATGGTGTGAGAGGTGAAACCCAGTATGATAATTTTCTCCAAAAAAAAAAAAGACCTAGTAAAACCCTGACCCCGCACCAAGACAGAAGAGAAAAAGCAAACATGAGTGTTTAAAGCCATGTATAAGCACTCTCATTTATCACACCCTTATTATAGTGTGATCTCAGTGGTAAAAGGTTGTGATGTAACCTGAGACAGTATTAATTCTTTAAGCTGACTTAAATTAAACAAGCAAACAATGCTGAGCAGCAGGGATTTAATAGTTGGAAAATCACTGCAGATCTGACATCATAGCATTCAGTGTTATTTTTAATAAAGTGCACCTTGATCATTTTGATAATGCCATGTGCTACCGTGCCCTTGTCGTGTGCCATTATCATTAGTGCGGGAACACAGTCAAGCTTCCAGAGGGTAACAATGGGAAAGAGTCAGGACTGCAATTTCCCCTGAAACTATGACTTTGTTTAAAGGGCAGCCGAAAATAGCTAAATACTTTTTTCACTCTTTGGGAAATGAGTTAGTTATTTGTAAAGCTGCACTGCTCAAAGGCGTCTTGGCTTCACTCACCTTGCATTCGAACGCTTTTCATGTTTGACTGGTGTGTTTGCACCGTTTGAAAATTGCGTACAAGGTAACTAATTCTTCTCTTCTCTCCCTTTCTCCCACTGCTGCTCCTTTGGATCACTTGCTGATACCTTGTCATGTTATCTTCAATAGGTAAGACATTTAAATGTTTTCACTTTGGCCTTTGGGGGGGAAGTTTGTTTAAAAACAGGGTAAAAAATAATAATAAAAAAAGACATTATTTATACGACTATATGGCTGTGGTAGTGCTTTTTCTGGTGTGTGTAAAGATGTGATTGCGGGCGTTATTTTGTACCAACAAGCACCGTCTAGCTACCGTGCCAATAATCACATCAATGCACAGGAGTCAGAAGTGTTAAAATGAAGGTGTCAGCATGTTGTGAAGATAGCTAGTACAGGATATAGGGCATGACTATAATGACTTTCTCGCGATAACGTTGCAGATGATAAAGGACGAACACATACAGCCCCTCACACAGTTGCAGTCTCACCTTTCAAAGACCCCATAAATTTTACAGGCTTCCGCAGTTTTGTTTTCATCTTAAATTTCCAAATCTGGTTGTGATTAAGCTGCTCAGTGAGAGCCCCTGGATGCTGTCCAAGGCCCTCGCCGCACGGGTCCCTCCTTAAATGCTCCCGTCTGCTGCTGGCCGTCAGCCTCTGTGCATTTATTCAAAAGAGAGGGGCCGTGTCAGCCCGCTAAAACCACTGTTTTAGTGTCTTAGGGTCCTCTCCACGGGGAATATCAAGTGTCAGCCTCCTGCTCCGTGAGGTGATCGGTGATGGGGTTTTGCTCATGGTGATATAAGGTTTCAGCTCAGAATTTATCATGGTTTACTCACTGATGGGATCGCGTGTAGTTCTTATAGAACCACATGAAAGTTATTTTAAACTTAGCTTCCCATCAGGAACACTCCCTCGAGTTTAAAAATATGAAAAATTGGCTTTTTTTTGTAAGGATAATGCTTTAGTCCATTAAGGCTGGTTTACCAAAATGACAAAATTACATATTTTCTAAATTTTTCATTGCTGGTGGCTTCTGTGCAGGTTGTTTTTCACCTTTTCAGGTTTTGTAATATCTGTCTCCATCCAAATATGATTTTATTTTAGATGTATGTGTCATTAAAAGCAGAACATATTATTACAAAAGGCTTTTTCCCTGTAATATAGGTGAATCAGTTGTTATACAATACAGATCAAGAATGTATTATTGCTGACCATTTTTCAGAGTTTGCTTTAATGTTTTTTCTCTTTTTCTTATTTTAATGTGGTTTCACTGGGGCTATCTATACTAACATCAACCGTTTACAGCAGATTTTGGGCTCCAGAGCTTCAGTGGTATTGTGAACATTTGAAGCCAGCGGCGATGTGAGATTTTTCAACTGTAGCAGTTAAAGTTAAAGATAATGCCTAGGCTTTGATATGGGCTATATTTACATGTAAAATGATCATAGAGAGAAAACTGGAAACAGTAGAATATCTCTGACTCTTGTGTCTAGCACAGCGCACAGCTTGCTCACTGTCACGAGCTGAAAGCCTTTGTTGCTCCCTCAGTCGCTGAACAGAGCAGACTGACAGAGCAGCTGGAGAGCAAAAGCTGTGTTTGCAAAGCGCTGGCGAGAGATGTTTTAGCTATGAAAAGCCCCTAAAACTTGATTAATGCTAACTTAGTTAATGAGGTGAACTGAGATGTGTTATAACTGCTGTCAATGAGAGTTATGTTATGAGCTGATAGGATGTACACTATATGGACAAGAGTGCTGGGCCACCTATTTATTACTGCTACAGAAGCTTTGCAGCCAAGGAAACACACGGCATGAAGCTCCCACCGCACCGTTTTTGTGCTGATGTTAATGGTAGGGCAAGTTTGGACTGCTGAAGTTATTGAGTCAGCAGAGCATTGGTGACTCAGTAACTCACTATGTGCCTCAGCACTCTGTGATTTTATAACTTTGTGGCTTAGTTGCTGTGGTTCCTAAACACTTTTACTCACAGCTGATAAAACCACTTTGTGGATATTTAAGAGGTAAGAAATTTCACAAACTCACTTGTTGCCATGGTGGCATCCTATGACATTACCATCCTCTAATGCACTGAGCTCCTTAGAACAGCACATTCTTCAAAATATATATATATATGTAAAGGTAGACTGCATGGCTAGGTACTTAATTATATACACCTGTGGCAATGGGATGTAAAACACCTGAATTCAAAGACTAAGTGCTGTGGCCTAGTGCTTTCATCCATATAGTGCATATCTGCCCATTAAATAAACAGATGAATAAAAATTTGGATACAAAAAATTCAAAACTGAAGCTACAGAGTTATAAGATGGGAAAATTTTTGCGTCACCTCAGCTCAGGTACAGATATATGAAGGAAATACAAATAAGTACAATCAATGAAAAAAAGTAAGATAATACACTATATATATATATATATATATATATATATATATATATATATATATATTCAAGTGGAATCCTAGTTTTCCCTAAGTCGGGAAAAACTGATCATTTGGTAATTAATTAATGTACCTAATCAAAATTTCTAGCTTGCTCATAAAAATTACTTTAAGTCAGCCTTGAATTACTTTCTTACATACTTTATTTGTTTTAAAGGGCATAGGTAACTGTCGACCACGTGACGAGCGATTGGACATTTCCTTAAATGAAAGATAATTTGACCCTCGGCTATAACATCCATTACTTGTGTAACAAATTTTTTCTAAAAGATTTAATTAGAGCTCATCATTTTTCTTTACACAGTAATTTTATGTCATGGGTTAATGACCTCTCTGCTGAGTGATGCACATGGAGAAGCGAACAAATGCCGTTCTAATTGAATACTGAGCAAATGCCAGTGCCATCTCTGCTGTCATCGGGGGCCAGGATTGACAGGTTCTTTTCAGGGCTGTATCATCGGCACATCACACTGACATGCGGTTGAGTATTTGGGGTACGTCGGCAGACAGGATAATTGCACAGACTGTACAGGCAAAGAATGTGTGTAAAAACTAAGAAAGGAATGAAAAACACTTTGCTGCACCAAAACTGCTTGGCATTTTTCCATTCATGTTTTTGGAAGGTTGACAAATGTATTGTTTAAATGTGGTGATGGCTGACATCGGTTAGTGGAGCGCCCCTTATCAATGTATTAATAAGAGAAGTAAAAAAAACCCCAAACAAACTACCACCATGCCTACCTGTGGAGCTAATATGAATGTTACATTGATCAAATTATAATACTGAGCAATCCAAAAACACGCACACAAACAAACAAGCACAAAATCCTCTCAGAAAGGGACGAATGAACAGAAAGCAATTGCTGTTCAACAAAGAGCAGCAATCTTTTCCAGAATCAATGCCACCATTACTCACCTTACCTTCTTTTTTCTTCCAATGAAATAGTCCCCATGAACACTGTTGACAGTGTGATATGTGGCTAATCTAGAGCAACACAAACACTGTGTTCAGGAAGATATGCTTTGGTAGAATGTTATTTTTCTGAACTTCTGTACACATTCCTTTGTATCGCGCAAGAAGCAAAAAGAATTCCGAGATATGGATGAATAGTTTGTGCTGGTTTACTGTAGTATACAGTTAGGCCTATAATTTGTTGAACAAAAATCCAGTTCTTGCTGTTTTGCCCTTATACACTCACACAGTGGATTTTTCAAGTCAAGCAATCAATGTGTGATTGAAAAGCAGACTTTCAGCTTCGATTCAAGAGAGTTTACTGACATGCAGTTGAGTATTTGGGGTGCTGGCAGACAGGATAATTCAATTGGATTAATCCAAAATTAATTGGATTAAACTAACGAACAAAGTCTAGAACTCATGGACATCACAAATGCTGTGTCCTCCCTTGAGGCTTTCACTGCAGCCACCTTCAGTTGTTGCTTGTTTGTTGTTTGCTCTGTTTTCAGTTTTGCTCTCAGTAAGTGAAAAGCATGCTCCATCGAGCTGCCCATTGAAGAATATCCCATTCCGTTGCTTTGAGAGACTCTTGGGTTGCTTTTGCAGTGTGCTTTGGGTCATTATCTATTTGCAATGACCCAAAGTACACTGCTTTGGGTCATTGCAAATAGCAATGTCTGATCAGATTTGCAGCATTTGCCTGAATCTGAGCAGAGAGAATAGCTCTGTACAGTTTACAATTCATTCTGGTCCTTCTATCAGCAGTCACATCACCACTGAACATCAGTGACCTAGTTCCACCGGCAACCATACATGTCCATGCTGATGTCACATGCTCTTTACCCTGTTTGACAGATGATGCGGTATGCTTCTAATCATAAACCTTTCCTTTCTAGTAATATTAACTAGTACAAGTTAATATTATGTTCATCCATCTAAAGAATTCTTTATCAGAACTGTGCAGGACGCACGATCTGATATCGTCGTGTTGGTGTTGTTCCCAGATCATCATACTAAATGTTGTTCCAGGATCAACATTCCAAGTGACCAATCAGAATGTTGTGACGTCAGACTTTTGCTACTTCGGGAAAAACCGCCGTAAAACAAAAAACTGTACTTAAGGCGAGAAACTGCCTCTGTCCGCCGATCAACGGACCCTAACCCTAACCCTTTAATAAACGGTAAGCAGAATTGATATTGTCCTTGCAACATTGGAATTTGGAATTTGGAATGGCTTGGCGCGCACAAGAATAACATCACAACAATGTGACTGGTCACGTGCAATGTTGAACCTGAAACAACATTTTCATGATGATCTGGGAACAACACCAACACGACGATATCAGATCATCCCTGCAGCACATGTAAGATGGGTTTTTTTTGGCAAAGTCTAATCTGTCCTCCTTTTGCTTCAGTGTTATCAGCAGTTTGCACTGCAGCATAGTTGTAAACTATCAGTATTTCCATTTGTGAAGTCATCCCTTGACTCTATACCTACCTCCTTGAGACTGTTTATAACTAGATGTTGTAAAGGGGTTATTCATAACCATGGAAACGATTCTGTCATCATGCACGTTTGTGCTTTTGTGGTGTTTCAGGACTTTTTGTGCTGAACAATGGCCTCCCTGGCTTGTGTTGATATCTCTTTAAAGTTATAGTGGAAGGCTATTAAACAGCTTGGATCAGCTTCCAATACAATGTCTGCCTCATTCGTCATGAAATAACAAGGTAACAGGCCTCATCTGGCAATGAAACTGCTTGTCAGTCATCTGACTGACAATTAATTTTCAGCCACTGAAAATGGCTAAACAGTAGCTGCAGCATTTTTGTAAAATCCAGTTAAATAAAGGTGAAAGTCTGCACTTCAGTCACATATTGACTGTTTTTGAATATAAGACCGAGCAGTTTGTACATTACTACACTGATTATTCACTTTATATTTTGATTAGATGAAACCCGAATGACTTAAATTCACAATCTCGTTCACGAAATTCTCCTTCAGATTTTCGTTCAATTATATTAGACCTTTCTTCTGCTGGTTCCTCTGTTTTGTTGAGTGTTCAACTGAAGAGATGGTATTATCCTCTACAGCCTGTGTTCAAGTTACATTTTTTTTTTTATTGGTGAATAGTTCACAGTGGGTGATGAGGAGGCGTGGTTGTTGGGGCTGTGCTTCTGGGGAGAAAATAGAAGGAAGAAATAGTGCTTTTAAAAGGCAGACAACCTGAGGTGCTCAGGTAGGGGGTCTCCAGTCCCACCTCCTGCCTGTGTGGAAGTGTTCAGAGGCCTGTCTAATCAGCTGCGGCACAGCACTGAGCAAACCCTGGCGGAAAGTGAGCGATGACAATGTTTACTCCTCATCCCACATACCCACAGTGAGCAGTTATGGGCCCGGCCTGCTATTTTTGCACTCCCTCGCCCTATTGGACAGCTGTGAAGGATTGTGTCCGTTGCTTGTGGCACATGGCATCCCCTTCCATCTGTCGCCCACGTACTGAGGTAGTTGCAAAGCAGGTCAAGTCTAACAACCCCCCTGAAACACACACTTACCGCACTGCCCACCAAGTAGCCAGACTTACCTCTTATCTAGCCATGGCTAGATAATGACTCCCCTACCCGAAAGAGATCAGGATCATTTCCAAGGCACTCCCATACATCTGGCACACCCATCCCCAGCTGTCGGTCAAAACAACATTCCAAAATGTTGTCAACATTCTGAAAAGCCTTAGATTATTCATGGCTGAGCCCCATTTTTCAAAGGTGACCACACTGCATGTACTCCCCCGTATGGTCTGTCGTTCTCAAATCTATCCTAGTATAGCTGCAATTACAACGTTAAGAGGATGGGGGATCGGGGCTGTAGTTTGTAGAAATGAAATGTAGGTGGGTCATGTTGTTGTACCTAGACACCAGAAAATGTTAACCGCATCAGTGGGAAGAACAGCAAACACATTTTTGCAAATAAATATGGAGCATGCCATCATAAGACTTGTAATAGCAAAAATCTCAGCCAACATAGTTTTAACTCACAGATGGCGAACATGTAATGTCAAATTGCATACTGTAAACAACATTCTGCTTTTTTGTGTGTGAGCTTATGTGTTAATTGTTTTACTATGATTATAATCCCCTGGCACTTCTAATGTGCTGAAACTTAAATTTTGTCTGACCGCCACTGAGGCAGCGTTGTCACAAAGTTGTCCATCTGGGCTTTTATACTGTGACACACAGAAAGCAGTTAAATTTATTGAGAAGAAAGGGACTTTCTTCTCAATAAATTACAGCTCAGCTGATGTAAGTGTGGGCTATTACTAGATAATTCCAGTCATCTTTAAGACTAAAGTCCGTGTTCATCATCAAGTGTTGAAATTTCCTTCATTTGGTTTTCTTTAGAGCCTCTTTAGTGAAAGCATTGGTACTTAGTATATACAAAACTTTGTGTTTCTTTCTATTGTTGGAATCTGTCACATAATTGGCACTCAGTCCTTTTTCAGTGTTTACTGTTGGCTCTTAGCATCCACGTTCATGCAGGATTTTGGTATCCCTATTGCAGCAGATAAATAAGAAATAAATAAGATAAATAAAAGCTGAAAAACTAACAGTACATACATACAAATAGAAGAATTTGTTGTTTTTTTTTTCAAAACAGCAACAGTAAAATGGAAGCCTAGAAATTACTTACAACAAGTTGAAACTGTTGCTAAAAGTAACACATGAGCATAAAAAAGTCAGTGCAGCAGAGAACATGGTTTGGAAGTTGATGCAAAGCACATACAATGACATATCTGAGCAGCACTCATAGCTTTTTATTACCAGATGGGAAAGAAAAGTCGAGATGTTGGGGTTTAACCTTTGTGACTGATAAGACATCCAGGCAAAGAATGTTATTTTTTCCATTAGTTACTTTTTTCTGTGAAGGAAAAGAATAAAATAGTCGAGAATAAAAGTTTCATCTGAACACAGGTTGTCACAGTTTGGTGACACCAAACTGTCGCCAAAGTGCTTGCTCATAGGGGGTCATATGATTGTTGGGTTTTTCTCTGTATGTATTATTGTAGGGTCAATGTTACAATATAAAGCACCTTGAGGCGACTGTGGCTCAAGAGTTGGGAGTTTGCCTTGTAATCGGAAGGTTGCCGGTTCGAGCCCCGGCTCGGACAGTCGTTGTGTCCTTGGGCAAGACACTTCACCTACCGCCTACTGGTGTTGGCCAGAAGGGCCGATGGCGCGATATGGCAGCCTCGCTTCTGTCAGTCTGCCCCAGGGCAGCTGTGGCTACAACTTGTAGCTCCACCAGTGTGTGAATGGGTGGATGACTGGGTGTGTAAAGCGCTTTGGGGGGACTAGTAAAAGCGCTATACAAATACAGGCCATTTACCATTTGTTGTTATTTGGCACTATATAAATACAATTGAATTGAATTGAATTATTGTGAAACATTTGCACATGTATTATGTGCACCACAAGTATATGCTTTACACAGCTAAACCAGTAGCCGTGCCTCATAAGTTAGAGAAGGTCATCCCTTAATCCAACGGTGGTAAGAGCCACGGCTCCTCCAATCTGTATACTGAGGTGTCCTTTACCAAGATATTGTACCCCAGTCTGTGCCCAAGACATCTATCAGTGTGTTTACACACTCCTGACCAGGGATTGATTTTTACCTGGCATAAAATAAACAGTCATACTGTTTTCAGATTGTAAATAAACTGTCACATTTTAGATACAATATGCAATTCAAAATCTTTTCTTTATAAGTGAGTTAATGGTGTTGGGGTTTTCAAATAGGGCCCAGTGCAACTATGGTGAAGTTGTTGCACAGCAAGGTATTTGCCCCCATCTGACCAGACACTGACCAGAGTGAACTGAGCAGGGAAGGCTGTCATTATGAAGCAGTTTTGCAGATCTGAGGATGGTTGAAGGCTTTAATCGCATAGAGGATAATACCAGGCTAATGAGAAAAAAAGATGCCAGGGGGACCTAACAGAAGCTTGTATACAGCTGCTTAATCAGAATTGATTCAAACTAATGTTAGAAGATACCAGAGAAGAATAGATAGAATACAAATCGAGACCTCGTTCAGTGTTTCTGTAGAAGTTGCGAAATAAAATGCTAAATGTGAAAAAGAGAAGGAAAAACCTACACTGGTACTCTTTTTGTCTCTCTCTCTTTTTTACACAGTCCATCGAATCTGAGGGCAAAACATCTCACAGATATTGTGTGTTACACAGTGATAATTTGGCACTACACAAAAGATTAGCATAATGTGCAGTATTAACCTGAACCTGCTGATAAAGAAGAAAAACAAGAGCAAGGCTAAAGAAAATATGTTTCGTTCTTGTTGTTTGATTTTTCTCATTATCTGTGACAAAACAAAGAAACTTGGTGGTGGTGAGAAATTACTCGCTTACTGTCATACCACTGTGCTCGTTTCGCCCCGTGTGCCCCGGGAGCTTCTTCTGTTTCAACTTTTTTATTGAAATTTAGATGTGACAAATGGAACGAGAAAGCACACAGAAAGCCTTATTCAAGCAGTCTACAAGTCATGTCCTCTTGGGTTGATGCTGTTCAATTTGTACGGTACTTAAAACTGTCAGAAATCTCCCATCGGATTGATATGTTTGGTATCTTACAATTCCCCGTCTTAATCTTCGATTATTTTGACAAATGAATAAGGATTTACTTCAAGTGAAGGGGAGCACCTTGTATTAAGCTTCAATCCTGCTGGACAAACATGAAGCACCTAATGCTTCTTTGTCAGACAGCATCCTTGTGAATATAATCAACATTCATCAGGCCAGCAGAGATTAATAACTGTATTTCCATCTCTTCTTTTTCGTTTCTTCCCAGTAACTGCGAACTGTGAAGAAAACTATTTAAACAAGCTGTTGTTACATTTTTTACTTTTCTGTTTGTTTGTGGTGTTTATAGACAATCTAGTCATCTCAGTACGCTAATCTAAATTTGTCAGTCAGAGAGAGATGAGTGAGGGAATTCTCTTTATCTCCTTGTTTAATAGATTTAATAGACAGAACGGCCAGTTTGTGCTCCATCGTGCAACTCTTGACCTTGCAATTATTGGATTTCTGTGGGTTCTGTGGAAAGACGGTGCTGAATATCTTGACGACAGCAGGGGAAATGAGCCAATCAGCTTGCTCTGTTTACTTATGAGTGTGTACTGTGAGGTTGGCAGGAGCCACGCTGATAGCCTGCACCATATGGTGCATCCAGGCAAACGGTTGGAAATCAATGTGTTTGTGAATCTGCTCAGCTACCATCTTGTGTCTGCACCTCGAAGAGTTATGGGGTGGGAGAGTTAGTGGTTGGGGGTTGGGGGTGAGCTTGAAACTTGAAGCGCCCAGTCCCACCCACAATCGTTATTGGGAGCCTTGTGTCTGCATCTAATCAGATCTCTGCTGAGAGCCCAACAAAAACTTGATTAAAGGCCAGACTCTTGGCGTTTTACTAGCTTTCTGTGCCACTTAACCAACCTTTCACCACCTGCGCCTGTAAAACTATCTGCTGCTATAATGTTTATTTATGTGTTTATTGGCTGGGAGCTATTAAGGTAGCACTACGTCTTCCTCTCTCTCACTCAGCCTTTGCACCACCAGACAATTTCTATCCCATAAATGGCCATGACCTGTGAAACAGAAGAGAGCTTGGAGGAGGCAGCTGCAAAGTTGTTTTCTTCCAAAAATCCCATGCCGATCAGGTTTTCGTTTATTTTCACAAGTAGTGTATTGTTTTTATTGCACTGAACTGCACCAGGGTGTCTATTGCTCGGCCAATGCAACTGTTTAGCAGAACAGAAGCATCCTGCACACTGCAGCTAGCGTCGTCTCCAAACTGAAATTCCTACGTACGGCTCCCCGAGTGTGTCACAATGTGACAACACTGCTGAACTATTCCTGAACTGAAACTAGTGGCTTGAAAGTTTCAGTCACAAAGATCTCTGCAAGCGCTCTGCGAAAGTTTTCGAACATTCCCCCGGGTCTTTTAAATAATTGAAGGGAGCCAACTTTACTTTGCCACTTACAAATTGTGTTCTATTTTGCAAGTGACTGTCAGCAGGGTTTGAGCATTTCGGCATCAGTACTCAACAGTCTAGAAAGCGCAGCGGAGTTTCTGAATGAGGTGAATTTCAGAGAAATGTATGTAGTCCTATTAATTAGCTGTCAGGAGAAGGCCAGTGGCGAGACATTTCGGCTTATTGCAGATAATGCCATGGATTCAGGTAAAAATAATTATGATGATAATGTTCAGTCTGAGTCGGTGCTGCCATAAGAACAGATGGCAGGTAATCAGCCGCTCATACAGTGGAGTCAAATAGAAACAGGAAGAAAGCGACAATTGCCCTCATGCTGAAATTTAATTTATCTGCCGCTATATCTGTAGGAGCAGGAAATGTCTTTTGAAGGGCAGAAATTGGCGGTTCTTTTCAAAATGAGCTTTAAGAGTGGCTGTATTTCGCTTTCAGAAACAGTATGTCTATGCACAGAAAACTGTCTGCTGGGCGTCCTAGTGTTTGTGCTATATTTGAATTTTCAGAGCGAGGGGACAACAAACCATCAATATTTGCTTCCCCGGTGCTTTTTCTATATTGCTGTAGTGACTTACAGACATAATTTACAGAAGGCTGTGCTTTGCACAAGGAGATCTGAGAAAAAGATGACCTTGAAAACTGCATCATTCTTGCACGGCTTATGGAGGTAGTGATGGCCACAATCATTCCATTTAAGCTTGCACATCAGCAAAACAGCAGAGCATCCCATAACCCGCCAACCTGTCATTTAAGCCAATATTTATCATATTAATTTTTGATTAGACTATTGCAGTTTTGATTAACAGGTCTTAATCTGCTATGCATGCATGTTTTATCACCACTAGACTTTGCTTCAGGAATACATGTTAATAGAAGTTTTCAAAATACACCGTAAGCAGCACATGAAGCCTTTTTCTCTTTACAAAAATGAGATAGGAAGGTTAGTATTTAACTAATATTGCATTTCAACAAACCTACTATTAGCTAAGATCATAAAAGGTAGCAACCGTTTACCAGAAACAACTGGAAAAATATCTTTTTCTTATAGCCAAAAATTCTTCTAAAAGGGGCATTCTTTAGGATACTATTTCCCACTGGTAGGACACTTTGTACCTTTGTGGGAAGCCCAGATAAAATCTCTACATTTTAATTGTAGTACTGGATTGTATGAATGCTTGTTTTCATCACTGAAAAAAGTTCTTTCCTTAAGTCAAAATTTGGGGTTGCTATCTAGAAATTCTGACTTAATAACCTGTTTCTCAAAATTTTGAGTTACGCTGCAACAACTCAAAATTTCGAGATCCCTAATTAATTTCTATTCAGTTTCGTTAATCTAGCGCCAATTCACAGAAACCCCCAGCAGAACCGAGCTCAGGGAGTGGCAGCCTTTCACTGCAGCTGGTTGAGGAAGAGGGGAAAAAGAAGAAAGTAAATAAATACCGAACTCTAAATTTGACATAATAGACAAAGATTCTGAGATAATGACTTAAAATTTTGACTTACCTCTGCCTGGGGACTTACTCATTTTTCCTTGGTGGAAACAACCTTCTATAGGAGAAAAATACAATTTAAAAAAATGATTACATTTTTTTTTTCAAAACCAGAAAATTATTTATTGAGTTATTTATTTATTTATTTATTTTTTTATTGATGAATGAGAGTTGTGTGCATGTTTTCTGAAATCTCATTATTCTGGGTTAAAATGACTGAAGGACTTGCTGATGCAGACCATTGTTAAACATCTCCAAAATGTTCATTCATTCAGCTCCACTTGCTTTTGTTATCTTTCACAAGGTTTTTCTTTTTGTATAATTTTTGTTGGTACCCTTCATTGTATTGTAGAGGAACCTTCCGGAATTTTAAATTGAAAATACCTCTCTCTCTCTCACACACACACACATGCACACACACACACACACAAGTAAGACATTTCTAAAAACCTTCTGCCGGATATACTGCAAACAATAGAGAATTCTGTTTATGTCTCAGGTGCATACTTTCAAAAATCTTTACAGATATTGATCTTGACAGATAAGAAATAAATGCTGGATGTCAGCAGTGACAGTAGTTCCCCAGGGCGGCTTATGCCTGGCACTGAGTACACCTGAATTCCTGCAAAGGTCTGTTTGTTTTTAAGTGCAAAAGTTATCCGTCCTGAACTATACTTGAAGTTGGACAGCGCAAAATATACTTTCTGCATAAATCTGCCCAGCTCATTTCCATCGAAAACCTTTATGGCACATGAACTGATGTTTAGAATGTGACTCAGGATGCATGCACGAATTTAAGATGCACTGTGAAATGAGATATGATGAAATATAGATAAATGCATAGCTATTTTTGCAGGTAGCATTGTTGACTAAGTTTGTGATTTTGGAAAACGTGTGAATGATGGGGACTGAGAGTCGTGTGCAGGGCAGTGTTGAATGTTTAGTCTGGCTGCAGCAGAAAGGAATGATTTGTTGTGCCTCCTCTGTAGCTGAAGCAGCCTATGAAGGAAATACTCAGTGATGTCACTGTGCCATGCCATGCTGTGGGAAGTTTCGTCCATCAACCATCATTTGCCTCTCGCTCATCACCTCCATTGCATCGAAAGGGCATCTCAGTACAGAGTTGCCCTTCTTTACTTATCTCTGTTCTGCAGAACCTGAGTCTCCTGAGCAGATACAGTCTGCCCTGTCCTTTCCTATAAAGTGCGCTTGGATTGTCTGACCAGATGAGTTTATTCATTTCAGTTTGCAGATGAACGCTTCAAATGTTCGCATAGCAGCTGAATGTTTGCACTTGGGGAAGTCCACCACCGGTTCTTTGCTTTATCCAAAACTGATCTGGAGGCGGTTACGCGGGCACCAGTCCTCAAACGCCGGGGTCAGCTGTCTGTGCCATCCTCATCCTCATCTGTGACAAATCCAACAATGGTAGAGTCATCAGAGAACGTCTCTAGATAGTGGACATGTGTATACGCAGTTAAGCCAAAGATTTTGTGCTATATTAAATATGTTCACCTTAATGTGAGTCTCGTATAGTAAAAAACCACTGAATGAAATTAAATGAACTATCGATTGCGAATGCATTAGCACGAATTGAGACGTATTTACAGTTTAACCAAGTGATTCTTCAGAGTCCTAAACTTAGAAGGCAAAAAGCTCATAAGTTTGAGAAAAGTAATGTCAGAAACCATAGTGTAAAGGGTTGTTTCATAAATCAATAAGCTGGACTTGCAGCTTTACCAAAAATAAGATCATCTTTCACTGTGTAGTATTACAAACGACCCTTAACTGCAGCTCCTCAGTCATCAGTCTCTGTCTGCACCAGGGAACTGCAGGACGTTTTGATTATTTTCTCTTGATTTGCAAATATTCTTTCTTTTTTTTTTTTTAGGTCCGTATGATCTCTCCACACCGGTCATCTATAGTACATGTCAGCGCGACTGCATGACTGTTTTTCACACTTTAAAGGGAAACAAGATCGTTCCTCTTCTACACTAATGAAGACAAGCAGATGATTCAAGTGTTTCCTTTCCACCACTTGGCTCCGAGAACAAAGCGAAGGAACCCTAGCTGGCTCCTAGCGTGCCGTTTCCCAATGACTGGGGGCTGATAGAGCACACGATAAGCAGTGAAAATGACTCTGAGCCCAGAGGACAGCTAAAACAAAATGAGCTGACAATCCTCATTTTCGCCATCCCAAATTTAGATTGTTATGATTTCCCTTAGCTGTGGGAAAGTAATTAAATCTGATAGATGAAACTGTAGGAGCTTAAAATAGGCCTGCATATGGGCTATTCTTTTAATGCTTATACAGACATGTATACATATACATACACACACACACAGACACACAGGTGGATGTTTTGTTGTCTTTAGCATTTCTGTGCTAATGAGATAAACTGGCTGGATGCATTATCCACTTCACTGTCTGGACTGTTGAGTCACTTTGTGAAGGTATTGAGTAAAAGTAAAAATCGCTTTTTTAAAAAATGTTTAATAGTTGTTGTGGCCATTGATCTTTCGTATACTCTTTACTGTTGTTTACTTTTCTCTCTGCCTTGTGAAGATCAAAATGAAAAGCACTCAGTCCATAACTAATAGGATCAAAATGGTGGTGCAGACTACATGTGGATAAGAGCCTCGGGTAATTGAGTTTGAACACTAAAGCAGAATGTACTCACAGGGCTTGATATGAGGTTTGTAATCCAGTAATTTCGCTATTTATTTCACAGCTATTGATCAACATCCCTGATCACACTGTGCATTAAGACCAATAGAAATCTTAAATATTGACCTTTTGAATACGCAGTCGGCCTCCACTCAACATATTCTGCCTTTGTACTCAGCAACACTTTGCAAAAAATAGATCTGCACCTTTCCCCCCCCCATCTAATTATTTTTTTTCTGTCAGTAGAGAACATGCTGTTCTATAGTTACTGCTGGGGGGGTTGCTGTTTTTGGATTACATACTTAGTAGCCAGGCCAGTGTTTTGCTATTCTCTTTTAAGTGTGATGTTGTTGTTCACACAGTCTAGCTTTACTCCCCCATCCTCATCCAATCCATCAGCCCCCCTGTACAGAAGGAAGCCTAGAAACATGTGTTGCGGAGTAAGGTTACATTTTTTGGTCTTATGCTTGCACATAGGTTCAGAGAAATCTCTTTAGAGCTTACTGAACCTGCTATAGCTCAAAGCCTCTCAGACTGAATGAGAGTCACATATGCAAATATCCTCAACAAGGACCATAATATATCAAATTTTTAGGGTGTCTGGGCGAAGTACATTTACGTTCTTCCCCTATTCCCTCCAACTTTTGCCTGCCTTTGTCTAGACAGCTGTGCACTCCTGGCGTCTTTGTGCTCTTATCCTATGCAAGCGGCGAAGGAGAGAGATCCCATATGCTACCAGCTGCTAGACACATTTGCTCTTACTGCTAGTAACTGAATCCAGAGTAGGGAAAACCTGAGCTGCTGCCATAACAGAATTAAAGGCCCATCCGAGCAATTGCCTTATAGGTTATATGATGTTCTAAAATGCTTCCTGCCATTTGGCGGTATAGGCAATATATATAAGACAAACATTAAATGGAACAAAATTGCGAGAATCAGTGCAAATTTGTTTTACAGTGATTCATATTTTGTCTTGAACGTTGCTTTGACCCTTTACCAAGAGGGAAATTTAGCCTTAAGGCTTAGTTATATATTGTTTGCCCAAGGAGCAAGGCTCCATATATGGTTGCATTTGCCTGTTTGTGACAAAAAGGGCCAGCTGCATCAGCCACACTCCCTTTTAAGAGGGTGCTTTATGGTTGACATCCCTCTAATTTATATCCCCACGTGGGCCCCCGAGGAAGAATATGAACCTGAGGCACATTGTGTGAATAAGGCCCTCCCTACATCCCCTACGGCCAAAACAAGTTACATCCATGTAGTTTCGTATTTTTTTCTTTACAAATCCATCACGTTTCTTATGAAGGAAAATCTTATTTTCTTATGAGCAAGGCCATACTCCAGGATTTAGTCTAAAAATAACACTAGATTTCTATTTATTCCAATGTGATTTTAGGATTAAAACTCAAAAACAAAATGTTTTTCATTTGCTTTAAAGCTGGATTTATAAGAAGCAGGAACAGTCCCTTTCCAAACGTTTTACATAGCATAGAGACAAAAAGATTCCTGTTACTATTTCCTAATCTGTTTGGTGTGCGTGTGTAGGAGGAAGATTACGATAATGATGTTGAATTAACAACAACTATTTTGTTTGGTCTCATCATTCAGCAGCCATCTTGGGAATGCTACTAAGTAGTTATGTGGGTCCGTATCTAAATGATCTGGTGGTTACCCGTATCTGTAATTTCAGTGGTCATAGTGATATAACAATGGCATGTATAGAATCACAAGAAAAACTGGTTTGGTAACTTTGGCCAAAATAAGATTTAAAAAGCCTTTTCTCCCTTCAAATTATACCTCTGCTAGAACACACAACATTGCGTCATTTATTTTGGGATCGGTCAAAGGTGACCACATGATGTCATCCCAGGTTTTTCCCAACAAAGCACTGAACAAATGCCACTTTGAGTTATGGCCACAGTAAGTCAAACGAAAAAAGTTACACACACTTAACTCAGCTTTACTACGATAATGAGTAGGTATGCTTGCTAACACACCGTTGATCTGCTGGAAACTATGTAGACAGTAAAAATATCATGTTGCCAGATCACAGGTGGTGCAACCACCTTTTGGGCTACCGCAGAATTCTCCCAATTTGAGAGTTGCTCATGCACATGAGCTATAATGTCTCTGCCTGCCTTTACAACCCCATGTTTTTCTTGCAAAGGCACTCAATATTAATTTGACATGGCTGCATCAAAAAAGCATCCCGTCTGATCATGCAGCTACTCGTATATCAATGTTATCAGAACTGATGCCCCAAAATGCAAAAATAGGTTGCACCTATGTACCATATGATTTTAGGTTATTTTTGTATTTTCGGTAGCCACTGAGAGACCAAGTTTATATTTATCTTTTAGATCTCATGGGATTTCCACTTGGATCTGTTTGTTCCACAATAAAATCAAAGGGTCGCTCAGGGGATAAAAAGGTTTCAAACCCTGCACATGGTGCGTTTCCCCTGCTGTCTCCTGCATTTTTAATGAATAAACTAAAACCAATAATGTTTTACAATGACAGGCATCACGACCCCGACAGAGAGAGGCTTTTATTAATAACTCATCCATGATGTGCTCATTAAGAAAATGAAAATGAAAATCCCAATCCGTTTGTTTTTAATATCACGAGCCACAAGCTGACATTAAAAACAAAGTTATTGCCAGCCAGCTGTATAGATTTTTTTTTGGGCGCATATGGTGTTGGTGCAAAGATGGAGATTAGTTGTTCCTGAAATATCAAACATCAGACCAACATCTGTTAAGAATTGAACTATTTTCTCTTTACCGAACAACCAGACGCATTACATTTCAAGCATCCAGCTCTTTGCATCCGGTGTGACATTGCGCTACAGGAAGTTTTGCACTCTGGGCATTCATATTTTGCATAAACATCAAGAGATATGACTATTCCTCAACAACTGGGCTGAGAGTGTGTGTGTGTCTCTGTGTGCTGAGTTGTCACACTTTGATCAGAGTGCATAAAAGCTTAACAAATACTGTCACACCAACCTTAACAGAGCAAATGAACAGATAGCTATTTATATATCATCCAAAGGCTTTTGTTGTTGTCAGGAGCATGATTATGCACATTGTAATGATTTACATGTATATTGAAAGAGGCGCACCAGCTTGAATGCAAAATTCACCGAGAAGCACAAAGCTGTTTAATAAAAATGCCTTCGCTTCTGTATTGTGGCTTCAACAGCTCTCTGATATAGAAACCAGCTGTGACCACTCTCGGTACCAGCTCGACTTGATGAAAAGATTATGCACCCTTGGCTTTGATGTACACACTCCCATACTGTAGTCACCGTCTGCTCTCACTGAAACCACTGTTCTCGAGCCACGGTTCAGATAAAATACAGATACTCCTATTTTCCAGCTACGGCGTATTGTTTGCTAAGATATTTTACATTTTCTTCACCCTCCTCTAAAGCTTTACAGCTGTGTACACTTAAGAGGGTCTGAAAAATGTAATTCTTGCACCAGATCCCAAAAGTCGTGGTTTTGATGCTGTGCATGACAGACTCCTTGGAGATTAAATGGCTGGGAGAATTTATGGTGTGAATAGTTTAACATATGAGCCGGTTGAAATAAAATGAATGTCTGCTTGACTTGACCTGTAGACTTGGCTGAGGCTGGCTCGGTAAGGAGAGGTGAGTTTGGCGGATGAGTTATTACACAAAGACATCGGTCCTTTCAAGTGCCTTTGGTCACTGTTTGCAGATAGTTGTCTGTATGTTGAGGCCATTTACTGTCACCAGGGGGCAGTGTCACAAACAACTGGTCCACTGGCTACTCTTGCTTGAAAAGAGTGAGGTTAACTCATACAAAACAATGAAAAGCAGCTACCGTCCATGCTTTTCATGCTGTTTTTGGGATCTTAGATGTTGTCTGTGTGTCAAACTACGCTTTCCTATCCCAGCTCACTTTAAAACTAGTTAGCATTCAGCCTATGGACAGCATTATTCAAGTTGAGCCACAGTAAGTGCTGTTGATTTTTGGAGCATTTCACTCGAGCACATCTACGTTGGTTCCACATTCATAATCCTGCACTCTGGGCTGACAAATGCCTACGCGAACAGACACAAATGCACTACCATATATCCCATTTGCTAACCAAATGTCAACTGAATGTCATTTGGCCACTCAAGCACAGACAGCATTTCATCCTAAATATTGAAATAGGTAGAAAATTCCACATTCGTGCGTCTGCAGGAGTTTTCTTTGTAGTCGATGCAAAAACCCAAAGTTAAGATTCAGATTTATTACAACATGAGTCTGGCTTTTATATTTTTGGCCCATTGTTGTGATGGTTCATCTCAGGGCAGCCTAAGCATTCTTCCATATGCAGCCTTGCCATTTTGACCTCCTTTGATGTTTGGAAGCAGATGCTTCATTATTATAGTAGGATCACATTGGATTTGTGAGACAATATTAGATTTCTTTACTTGTCCATTTGAATTGCCAACCAGAGAAAGTATATAGTGTAGGCTTTATGAAATTTGGGAGGTGAATGAATTGCAAAGGTATTACTCACAAAAAAAGATTGAAATGCTTATTCCTTTGTAAGCACCTTGATAGAGTCAAATTGGATTGCCCTGTGTAAAATATGGGACATAAATGGGATTTTAGTATATTGGTGATTACATTTAAAGATTTCCTCACTGGATAAAATGAAAGCCCTTTCACAGTGACTCATTTCTAATGAACTGGATCCTTGGTTTCTGTCTGGAAATCTTTTAGGAAAGCTGTAATATTTTTAGCACTCATACACAGGGGAGTGTTCCCCTTGAATTATTCATGTCGAAAATCGGTGCCTTATTCTGTGTGTTATCTTAAAGTGTTTAGTTAAGAAATAGATTTTAAGACCAAGTCGCAGCAATGTAACCATAATCTCCATGTCGACTTCTGAAGAGTGAGTATTGTGTTAGAAAAGACTCCCTGAGGCATACTTTCAAAGTCTTCCCCTTCTTGAAGGCATTATGAAACAATAACAAATCAAGACACCCGAGAAGAGAACAAAGTTCCCATGGCCGATAGCAGTCGCCACACTTAACCTCATTGTCCTGACAAATTTTCCTGACAGAGCATTGTCAAACAGCATGCGAAGGCTTCTCATGGCATGAAACCCCCGTCATTCACTCTTGTTCAGCTGGCATTGAATTAAGAGGCAGCCATGTAAAAGACTCCCTATGAGCCTGGAGGATGAGAGGTTGTCTGGAGGTCAGTATGGAAACCTGCAGTGCAGAAGGGCGCCAACAATCTCTGGGAAAGCGGTACAAAAGAAGCCTTGGTCATTTCAGGGGCAAGACAATGGCCCCACTTGTCATCTGTCCTTTGACCTATGGCACGTTTAGCACCTCCCATTAGAAGCTAGAAATTAATCACGTAGATAGTGTCTCCTTTTTCCCAGTGACCCAAGAGTCAGATTCACAAGCCTGTTTAAGTTGGTGTACAGTTTAGTGTGTCGTAAGCTTAAACTCTGGTATTTGGCTTCACAGGTGCCCAGTGTTGGACTCAAAGTCTCAGACAGAGAACAGAAGGAGTGAAACTGCAGAAAGCTTCACTCCCCTTCAAAGCTTAGTGAAATATGATCTGTCCATATAATAAGAAGTGATAGATTATTTAATAAATTATAGTCTAATTATAAACCATAATTTCTACCTATTTTCTATTTTCATGCCATGGGGAAAATGACTCTGTTGGGTAATAGAATGTTAAACTTAAAAGATACTGAAATCCTTCATAGTATTAGGTGCAATCAAAATCAACTGCGACTCTATGTAAGGAGAAAATTATACCCAGTTAAAATTGAGCCTTAAACCCCTCTAAGGTAGTCAGGCGAATTTTGTAGTGATACATGTTTCACAGTGCTCTCGCCCATAGTGTGAAACCCCTTCATGCTTGGAATGCTCCTTGGAAGTCCTGATATGAAATAGCCTAAAGTACCATCTGCAATGTGCATGGCATCTCCTCCACTTTATCAAAACAGCAAATCTCCAACTCAAATTAAGTGGCAATTATGTTGGCGTGGTGAAAAAACTTTGATACGATGGCTTGTGCCACAGTTTAGTCTGTTTTTCCTATGACTCCTCAGGACCTTTCAGTGAAACTCACTCCACTGGGGTGCAGCAACTGTAGTCTGGGGTTGGTCGTACCATAATTTAGCCCTTTTGTAGGTCTCCAAAGTGTCACGATTTACACACCAAATGCCACACAAGATAAATTTGTTCCCGTGACAAATATGTTTGCCACGAGAATCTGTGTGTTTGTTCTCTCTTTAATGTTTCACTTGGGAAGCAGTGACATTTGGGCCACCGCTGCAGCTGGAATGCTGGAAATGAATACAGAAAGACACTGAAAGATGTTCTTCACCTCTGACTATGCAAAGCTCTAGTAAGCCTGTCAGCAAGGTGGGAAATGCTCATTTTTCCTGAGACTTTTTAAGGCTTGAGTTGATTGATTTGTATTGGTCAGTACTTCTCTCTGTGAGGACTTGTCCACTTGAACGGCTGTGCAGGGTGGATGAAGAGGCAAAACACAGCCGAAAAACAAGTTTCGTTATGTGATTTCTTATGCCTCACACTGTGAAGTCCGGAGTGCAACCAGGATGTGAACATGCTTCACTTCAGAGACCTTTAAGGAGGGATGAACTCGAAGCTATTGGGCACCGGTCCCAAATCAGCAGGGCATGTCGGAAATCCAGAGAAACAGCCAACGGTGAATATCCCAAACATCCAGCTGTTACACTAGCGCGTGTTTGTGCCAGCACTTAGACCACATAAAATAATTTTGCTGCAAAGAATATCTTTCTCTTTTTTTGTCAGTGATCCTCAAATTCGTTTCTTCAGGGGTGAACTGTGCTTGCCAGTGGTGAGTTTCATTCTCTGCAGCTTAGTACACATACATCATTGCTTTCATCCCTTACTGCATTGTGAACCTAAGTGGCTGCTCATTGGTTGTGAAATTTATCTTGCTTTAGCAGGTGGTGAAGGGAATCCACACAAGAATGGCAGAGCCTATACCAGCTTTTTTTTTCCACAGCAATGTTTAAAATGGCAATCACATCTTGTTGTGTTTGTTTCTGCTTTTGTGTTACTCCCAAGAGGTTAAAAAAGAAAGCTTACAGTGAGAGCTGCCTCTTTCTGCTGCATTTACCCTTAGTCTATTGTACATTTGACACGCATGATTAAGAGCTTAACTATTCTTCAGTTATCCCCAGCTACTAGATAAATGTAGCCCCCTGATGGATGACCTGTTCCCAAATACTTTTGCCAAACTCCGGATTAAGTGATCCCCTGGCCTAGTGAAACTGTTGTTACCTGTCATCAGGAATCATAATTGGAAATGTCACAGCTAATTGGTTGTATAGTGACCTTTCCATCACGTATGCGTGCTGAAGAAAAGGTCTGCTGTGACATGCACAAATAGAGTGACATAAGAACTACAGTAAGGCTCCGTGTTCTTCTATTGTTTTGCAACAGCAGCATGTACTGAAACACATATACAAGTTCTTTGGACCTCTAATACTTGGTAAATTAGAAGCGCAGTTCCTGCCAAAAGGAAGCCGCTTGTTTATTTGATCATCTTTGCAAAAAAGGGAGAGAGTAACAATTTTCCAACATGCAGTGGCAAAGGTTGGCTGTTTGTGGCAAACCAAAGAAGAAATGTCAAAGGACTGGAAGGCACCGGCTTACTATTCAAAGCAGTGTTGTTATTTTACCAAAAAGACAATGAAGCTTTGCCCAGAATACAAAGGAATGAAATAAGGGCAATTTTAACAAATAACTGAACCCTGAAAACAAAACAGTAGTCAAAAATACTGCTTAAGAAAACCAAGCTCTAAGTTAACAACCTGGCCTAACTAAATGGGAAAGAACTGAACGTATATTTAATTGGTTATCAGACGACTAAAAATACAAAAGGGAAAATGACAAAGGTACACCATTGCTCCCCATAATGTCACAGCTAATAGTCTGGACCTTTTGTCAGAGCATTGCATTTCAACAGGCTTCAGGCTTTAGCCATGTCTTTCGTCCAATAAGAAAGCACTTGAGCAGTAGGTAGGTATCTCAGAGGGAAAGAATATAACATTAGCCAAGACCCATATTTGATTACAATGTAGGGATTTTTAGTTGTCTGGCTGTTGTATTGCCATCACAAAAACACATTGCCAATGCTGCCTGACACCATGCTTAAATAAATTCTGTACACTAAGGTTACACAAATTCTGTTGAAATGTATTTAAATCCAGAGTTTACCTGACAGAAATACTGTGTGAATACTAACCCAGCTAAAAGCTCAAGTGTTTCAGCTAGTTTAGTAAAAAAAACAACAAAAAAAGACAAAAACAAAAAACCTGATTGCGTGGTGTGTACGACAAGTTCCACCTTATTACACAAAACAGATCTGTTTAGCAACCTATAAGTTTCGATTTGTCACTCCCTGTGGGAAGAGGCTTACCAGCAGTGCCTATATAAATAACAGATGTTCATTTGTGTAAATAGGTAGGTCCACAGCATTTCAATTAGGAGTACTGCTGCAGATTTGTGCACTGCAGTGTTTTTGTGGGCTGATGAAACAGCATTAGCAATTAGGACGAGCCATGCATCCGTCACAATACCTGTTTTCGGCTAACCACAAAACTCCCGTTAACACGTTTAACGAGACTCTGCCTCCGAATTAGCCTGGCTTTCACGAGGATTTAGCAGTACTGGAAAGGACACCGGCAAGCGATAAATTTGCATTTCACACCAGTCACAATATTTCAATGTCACAAGCAACAGCAGTTTATCACCAGCCATCAAAATGTTGACTTGTCTCTGAGACGCAGTTGATCCATCTCCTTTGATAAGGCGGTTCTGGATGGGCAGGTCATGATGTTGGGATTCATCCTGCCCACACTTTGGAATTGATGCTGTTTGTCCACAGTTCACTTCTCCCTGGTAAATGGGTGATTAAGTTGGCACGGGAGACCACATGACTGATGAGGTTGCATGACTGAATTGCCAGCTACAGTGGGAACTGGCTGTTTTTATATTTCAGAGCTATTTCTGCATAGGTACTGCTGCCTTGGCTCACTAATGGAAAATGGTGAAAAATAAAAAAATAATTAGTAAGGTTGGAAAAAAAAAATCATCTCGTCACACATGATATAAACCCTTCAAGGAATTAAATCTTAGGTTTACAAACCACATTCTGCATTTCTGAGCAAGTAAACAAAATGATGTAGTGTAATTAAATGCAGGTATAAATTCCCTGCTGATACCTTTTGTTGATGCTGTTACATGTATGGAATCAACATGTGGATTTGTCTGTGTTAACTTGTTCACTTACAACATGCTGTGTTGGATTTGATCTTCTCATAATGCCGCATGATCAGAAAAAGCAGAAGTAAGTGTAAGTCAAAAGTTGCATTGTTTTATATGATTGAAAAACCTATAATCTATTGGAATAATCTCACAAAATTACAGCATATAAATCTCCATGTACACAGTTTTTGCATAGTTCTCCAAATCATGCGGATAATTTATGTTTTCCCACAAAAGTAGTTTTAAAAAACACATTAAATTACAAAAAAGAAAAATGCTTTAGTGCTATGCTTTATGTAAATGGTGCTGAATTTCTTGTGGAGTTACGGTGAGGAATTGCATATCTATGTAAGCCTTAATTGTATTTTCTAGCTTCCTTAAATCTTCATGCAATGTTGTATCTTGTGCATAAACTGCACGCTCAGCATGCCCTCAAGTCTGTTCCAAACTCAGCCAGTGTGCTGCAGGTTTGATCTTAATTATTTAAGTCTGAACACCCAGAATAGCTTTGATCTTAAAAGGCAGCAATTGAACCCTTGAACCTCGCTACCTTTGACCACATTCCTAATGTAATTCCAAATATCCACAGGGGAGTTTTTCCCTCCAAAACCAAAGCAATGGAGGAGAGCAAGCCAGCGAGACTTATAAACAATATGTGTGTGTTTTTCTGCCAAGTGCCACTGAAAGCTTCATACACACCACAATCCCCATAACCCTTCTGACATTCGCTGGGAGATGTTGGGCAAAGTCAGAAGCTGACTTCAAAGTAAGCATCAGCATAATATTTGCAACACCGGGTATATTCAGAGGATATTAAACGGTTTCAGTCCGTGCATTCCACAGAGCAGAAACAACAGATGAAGCAGATAACCTCATCCAACCTGAACAAAGACAACGTTCCTTTGCACGTGAGCTGTGTGAAACGCCGAGCTCCAGCCCTTTCTTTGCTATTACACTGTCAGTTGTTTTCATTCCTGTGCCTCCCTTTGAAGAAATAAGCCTGCTTTGAGTGTTTTATTGTGTCCATGATTGCCCTCTTGTACACATGCTTTTGTCCAGCGGCTAAAACAGCAACCCGCTGTCTTTCTATGTTAGTTTTGATATTGGCTGCGTAACTTTCCCTTCTTTCTAGAGCTAATTGGTTTACTGTGAATTTTGTATAATCTCTGAATTTTCATGATTTGTTCTTAATGAAACCGGAGCATTAGCTGTGCCTCTGTGTCAGATTGCTTGCATACTTGGTCACTGGACTGTTGAAAAGACTTTACAACTCAGCTTGTCATTATTTCTTTCAATATTTTCATTGTTATGATGAGAATGCCGCCCAGTCATTTTAATTCACTTTTGCTCAGCAGCCTTCATACACCTTTATCTCTTTATTGTAGGTGAGTTTTACTCGTGAATGTCTGCTTTTTCTTGCTCAACACTTTGTGTCCTTGTTTTTTAAAGCACTATACTTCTTCAGCTGTTATCCCTGCTGCATTTTCTTCTATTTTCTTTGCAGCTTATAGCGTCTTAGAGTTGTCCTGTGCAATCAGTGCAGTTTCTCCTAAGTCTGATAAAATGAGTTCTTCATTGTAGAGTAAATGGAAGTTTATTTGTATTTTGAGAATGCAACCAAGATAAAAATGGCATAACTTTGTAAAATTCGAAACCTCTCATTACACAAAGAAGAAGGGTTCCCCTTTATTGCTGTGATCATATATCAATGTAAGTGCTATAAATGAGCTAGTCTTATCTCTAAGTTGATGACTTTCAAGCATGCTTTACCTTTTGTCATTTGCACCAAGTATATCACCCATTCAGTGGGTGATTCAGTTTTCAGGTGCTACCATTGTGCATTAGAATGTCTAAAGGACTGATTTGCATACTGCGTCCGTCCTTTTCAGTAACCAGAGCTCTCTGATTTATGATGACCCAATAAAAAGCACCACTGTCATGGATAAAAGCGGGATTGACAGATGCAAATTGATTTTAGGATTTACAACGAACTTGGCTTTAGAGCGTTTTGTTGCCAGCAAATTGAAGCGGTTTGAATGCACCAGGTTCAATTTTGCAAAAGGTAACCTCCTTACATTTCTGCAATTATTTTCTACATCATCAATTTTTAGATATGTTTCTCAGGGGAAGAAATTGGTTAATTTCACAAGTGTAAAAAATCCAAATGCAATTATTATTCAATCAT
This sequence comes from Neolamprologus brichardi, assembly GCF_056152115.1. Taxonomy (NCBI): domain Eukaryota; kingdom Metazoa; phylum Chordata; class Actinopteri; order Cichliformes; family Cichlidae; genus Neolamprologus; species Neolamprologus brichardi. Next base: position 26,742,363 of record NC_142113.1, on the reverse strand, counting down.
TATTTTGTCACAGTGTCACGGCTTTCTGTATTTGTGAGATGTTACAAAAGCAAGAATGACTACTTATCTTGAATATGGGCTGGGGATATCATGCACTACTACATGTACTACCAGTTGAGTGTTCTCCTTTGAGTTTCACATTTTATTACAAGCCAACTCCAGAAAACTGCCTGTTAGACTCAAAGGGAAGAAATCAAATAAAAATCAGGGGGAAAAACTCTCAAGGTGCAACTTGAAAAATTCCCAGTAGAAATGCAAAGCATATTATAAATGATTGAAGTCAATGGCTTAAACCGTGGAAAATCTTTTCACTTCGTCTAGTACTTCAAGTTTTAAAATCTGCTTGGTAAAGTGAAGAAATTCCTTCTGCATGCCGTTTGTCTCTGTGTGAGTTTGTGGTGTTGTATGATGGAATGGGCTTATGTCTTGTGTAATTGTGATGAATGATTCATGCCAGAGTGGCATCCAAAGGCGAAAGAAAATCAGTATCCAGAACATGCAGTGAAGCAGCACTGCACTATGAGACCAAGAGCTCTGCATCTAGGTTCTTTTGTAGCCATAGATCTCATTTGTGTTTTTTATTTTCTTTTCCTTTTCTTGTAGACTTTGGCAGGACTGGATTAGAGATGGGCTTTTAAATGAAGTATATGCAAAAACAATGGCTTCTGGGGCTTTCACTGAGCATGTCATCACCAACAAACTAGGCAATCAAAAGCACTGAAGCCCCCACACTCCATAAGTCTCAGACATCCAAGTCTTTTCTCTTTAGCCTAGCGAGATACCCTATAGACACAAAGACGTTTGCCAGAATTGTTGTTCTTTCCCACAAACCATGTGGGATCAGACTGTTATTGGGTCGATGCTAGTTTGGAAGGATTCATACCAGAAGGTTCTGCATGTCTTGGTAAAATGCAAACACAACATGTCCTAATTAGCTCCTGCAAGGAAAATTTACATCATACTCTTGACACTTCTTTTAAAAGTTCTGTTCTCAACTTTGGGTTTTCTTTCTTGCTAAAATCCCCCCAATCCATTCCACATTCACCATTAAAATTAGGCATATTTTTATGTTCCTGTGTATTACTCTCTGGCTCTGTTTGGAGTTATCAATCTGTCAAGGTTCCCATGTGCAGACACAACAAGGGTGACTTTAACCTGACAGATTGTGTAAAACCTGGTGTGAGTGTCTCATCTCAGGCTATTGTAATTTTACTAACAGATGCTTTTTCTCTCTTTCTCTCCTTCTTCCATGTGATGAACTCAATTACCCTGTTTCATCTGTCATATCAAGGTAAGAGACATTTGCCATTATACCCTTCATGGAAGAATTTAAAAGTAATTACCAAGAGTGTTTATGATGAGCATCTCTGACATCAAGACGTTCAAGAAAAAAAGAGAGAATACTAAATATGTTGCTGAATTCATTCACTGGGCTGAAGTGTCTTTGAAACCCTGAAAGGTTTAAATACCATAGAGTCACTGCTGATTTAAGTGAATATCAAGAATTCAACTGAGAAAAAAATGTTATTGTCTCTGCACCAAATCTGTCTCGAAACCTCTTCACACAACTTCAGACAGGTGTGTTTCACTGTGGACTTATTGCTGGGCTCATCCTTACAAGACACTGTACCTGGAGTGTCTTCGTGCTGCTGGCTCTGTGGGAATTTATGATGTTCAAAAGAGTTCTAGTTTAGCTTTCCCCGTGTCATTTTAAGCTGAAAAGAGAAATCTATCAGCTATGTCTCATCCTCAGTGAAATTCCACTGTTGGGTAGAGAAAGTAGACAGCAGGTGTTTTCTGTACCCCTCCCCCCGAATAATTTGCATTGCTTGCATGGTGCTCATCTTTTCACATGTAGTGATAAGCCTCGCTTGCTTGCATGGTGCTGGTTCACAGGAGAAGTCTCGCGATGTATTTGTATAATGTACTGAGATTGAAACGAAAGCTAAATGAGTTTTAGAATTCATGAACACTGGTAATACTTTACAGATTAGTTATAAGTGGCTAGTTTTATGGTAACATCATTTTAAAAGCTGTAATTACCTGAAAGGTTACAAAGCAAATACGTTTAAAGCTTAAAGTTTTTTCTTTTTTTAATTATTTCTTTTCCCTTTTTAAATTTTTTTTATTCTACTCAAAAAACCAAAAGTAACATTAACAACAAAACAAACCAGCAGATGTGAAACTTTGCTATCTCGTCGGAGTAGATTTCTAGGCTAGGACAAAAACAAAAATTAAAAGAAATAATTATTACTAAATCATTTTTTTGATAGCAATACATAGATATGTATGAAACATGAGACATGTATGAATGAACACAAATATAAATAAGGTGAAGGTGATAGTTACAGTTGTGTTTTAATGTAGTCTACAAAGGCTTTCCAGATTATTTTCAATGAATCGGAAAAGCTACATAGAGCGACTCCGTGTTCAGGTTTTGTTTATTCTATTTTCTGGGATTTTGTGGGGTTTTCATGGTTTTGTCTTTTGTATTCCTTGTTCCTTAGTTATTATTTAGCACCTCAGTAATTTTCCAGCCTTTAGGTTTTGTCTCTGTGCCTCCCTTGTGTTCCTTGTGTTGTGTCTCTTGTTCCTGGTTCGATGTTGGTGGTATTTCCTGTTTTACTTTGACAGTCCCATGCCCTGCGTCAGTGTGTTCTGTTTTACTTCCTCCCTGTCTGATTATGTTCAGCTGTGTTCCCTGCCCGTTTACCATTTCCTCGTTTCCCTCTGTGTGTATTCATAGTGTGTTTTCCTCTTTTTCTTGTTGGTTCGTCTGCGTTACCTCTGCATGTCGTCCCCGGTTTTTCATCTGTGTTCCCTCCTTCAGGCTCCTCATTCCTGGTTGTAAGGTTTTTGTAACGTTTTCCATTTTTCTCGTGTTCTTTAGTTTAGCTGCCCCCAGTGTGTTTTTGCCTTTTCTTAATACCCACCTCATCCCCTTGTGTTTGCGTTCGGGTCCTCATTGTCTCTACTCCACGCCATCTGCTTCGTCAGATGTCACAGTAAGTCTAAGTTTCTCCAGGTAACAAATGTAGCTACTTTAAGCCTAATTCTAGAGAGATCCCTATTGTTTTCTCCCACAACACCAATTTATGGTTATAAGTGGATCTGACTGAACCTTCATTTAAAAAAATTGTTTAAAATCATTTAAGAACAGCAGATATAATGTGCCAATGTTGGATTTGCTTATTGGATCTATTTCTTTAGACAAGTTTGAAAATGTTGCAACACTTATGCTGAATGAAGCTCGGTGTAGCTCAAACTGAGGCAGTATGTACTCCTTCCAGTTGTTCCTTCCAATGAATTCATTGAAATAATCATTTTGGAGACACCATTGATGGTTTTGAAGGTTAAGTAAATAACTGTAGATAAACCCCAAAAAGTTGATTCTGATCATCAGGACATAGCGTTCCCACTGGAAACGCTATGTCCTGATGATCAGAATCAACTTTTTGAGGTTTACTTACCTGGATGATTGATCATGCATCAAGAAACTGTAGATAAAGGAAAATATACCTCTTCTCAAAGGCTCAGCAGAGAATACAGTTTCCATTCAGTACATTTGCAAAAACCGGTTATAATGACTTTAAATCTGAAGAAATCTAAAAAAAACAAAATCATTGTAACAGTGGCAAATCCACTCTATTTTGTAACTACTCAAAGGAAGGAACAATTCTGTTCACAAAAAGAGGCTTCATGTTACTTATACCAGTCTGTTTCCAAATCCCAAAGGAGCCCTCCAAAAGAGATGGAGGGCGCTAGATGGTTGGAGCAAACCGAAGCATGGAAACAATTTTCTTGCCATTCAAAGCTTTTCGTAATAGCAGCCCGTATCTTAAGATTCAATTAGAATGGGATTTTACTTAACATAATGTAATGGTAGAGGCACTAAAGAAAATAAAAAAACATCAAGCGACAGTGGGTAGCAACAGTTATTTTCCATTTCTGCCCATGTTAGGTTTTCAGGTTGTTCACTCGCCTGGGTTCAAAAGGAAAGAACAAACATGTTACATGGCAAATAGTACAGGCCTGTTCCACCTGTCCTTCGCCTTTTCAATATATTATCTTAGGTCTAGGTTTTATCATATTCCAAATGAAATCTGAAATAATTCTGTAAATAAAAAAATGTATTTTGTATTTTTTTTTCTAAGCAAATAGAAATTTTGGAGGAATATTCATTTTAATAGGAACATTTTTACCAGCCAGCTGAAACATCTTATCTAAATGATTAATACAGTGTTTCAGTAGTGGTTTAAATAAATAGATTACTAATGTCTTTTGTCACCACAACCACCAAATAATTAAAGAACTGTGTTGAAATACTAATTTAAGCTAAACACAGTGTCTCAATTAATTTCTCACGTAACTCGTGTTATATTTTATTACAACTAACCAGTTATTTCTAATGTTGCCCACTTGTTACTAGGCTGTGAAGTTCTAGAAATAATTCCTTGAAGTCATTTCAAAGACTGTTGACTGAAACTGAATCAGTTCATCTGCTAACGACTTACAGGACTTTTCATGGTATATTTTGAAAGAAATGTAAAAAGAAAATAAATCTTATCATATTGCACTAATAGTAATCTAATCTAATAAAAATGCTACATTGTAGTAGAATGAGCATCTTTGGCATTAATGAATATCTGAACATCCAGAATGGTGTTACAGTGCCGTTATAATGTGGTGAAACCCCTTGGTCTGACATTTTTAGAACTGCCCAGGGACGTGTGCATTTCTCAGAAAGCTATATGCTAAATATTCTAAAAACCCAACAATATAATATAAATATGGCATGCCTTATGAACTAGGAGCTGCACTTTTATCAATAGCCTGCAAGTAAAGTATAGCTGAACTGAAAAGAGCCTGGGGTCTTAGGAGTTGTCATTGCCAATTGGAGCATCTGAAGTTGGGTCTTAAAATTTTTGACCTGTGTTAAATGATGTTGAAGAAACTGGAATCAGTATTTATTTGATTGTTTTTAAGATAAGTCTAAAAAAATAGCTGAGCGTAGACATGGGAAAAGAGTGCTGAACTGAAAGAGGCGCACGTGTCTGTGCACATATGGCCTCGCATGACCCAGTTGTTTGTCCTCCTTTCCAGTTCTCAGAAGGTTAGATTGAAATTCAGGTTAGGTTTTCTTTTGGCTAAAGGCAAGTGAGAATTCATTGTCTACAGTCTAACAACTCATGGTTCACGCAGGGCAAGCCTGCTGTTGGTTTAATAATATTGCAACAGATTGGGCAGCCAAGCTGGAATGTATTGCATTACAATATCAACCTCCATTTTCCCCACATTCTCAGAAATAGGAATCCCACATCTTTCTTTCACGTCTGTTATTTTGCAATCTTCACTGTTTCAGAATTATCATAACCATAATCACATAATGTTCTGCCTTAATGAATCTCCCCAGTAGGCAAACAACAGGCTTTTTATAAAATTGTAATATTTGAGCGCACAACCGTTGCTGTTTGCTTTATGTAACAGAGAGACTTGCTGGTGAATTGCAGGGCTTTAGTTCTTCTGGGAGATGGTAAGGACAGAGGGAGCAGGTTAGAGGACATGTTAAATGCAAATGTACTCTCCTCCTGTCTCCTACACTCTTGCAGAGACAATAGGCTGGATTCTGTTTGACATGGATGAGCAGTATGCTCTGTTTCTGTCTCAGCCCCTGTCTTCTGTACTCTGAATATTTTTCACAGCTGTCCAAGAGGCCTGAGAGGAACTCTTAGCAAATTTTAGCAGTCTGCAAGTGTGTAGTGTATGGCAAATGTTTCTAAAGCCTCGTAGGGCTAAAGGGCAAGATAGAAATGCAGTCCTAATGCTAACTAATGCTCATTTGGTAATAGGAGGAGCTTGAAGAGGTTTGAATCAATGCCAGATTCACGTCACAGTGGAAAGAGTGGAACAGGCTGGCATTTCATGGCTATCATTTGGAAGTATTCCAAGTGTTTTATTGTTGGGATTCATCCAGGTGCCAGACTTCTTCTGTTTACAGCTGGCATGGCCCAGGAGTTACATAGCTTGTATTAATAGACATTTCAAATGCTGACATTTCTTTGCTACAGCCTGTGCAATGTCAGTAGATAGTAGTGCAGTTGTAAAATATGTTAAATGACAAAAGCCCTTTTTTATCTTTTAAGAAAAATCCACCCTTCATAGCTTGAACCCATCTTCAAAGATGCGTTTATGCTAGTTTCTCTTGTGATGTACATTATTTACTGTGATTTACATAAATGTTCCATTATGGCTCTGATGTTTCTTTTTCTGCTTCATCTCAGGTTCACTCAGGTTCTTTACTCTAAGACTTTAGTTGTAATTTTAGTAGATTTTTTTTCTTTCCATGTCTTATAGCCAGTAATAAAAAGTGTAATGTAAAATACAAGACCCATGAGCACTTAAGGTCTTCTGTACGAGACTGAGATTAACTGAAGTTGAAAACAAATCTTGACCATTTAAAGGAAGTCATACATGAAGAAAAGTATCAGGACATTTAGGGCATTAAGAATAACTCGTGGCCACCTGTGGAATGTTTATCCTTGTTGAAGGAAACCTATTTTTGCAGATCTTAGAAAGGTAGACTTCAGGTAGGGCACAGATTATATCACCAGTGTTGCTTCATTTGATAAATTGATAAATTTTATCCAGATATTTTGGATGTTGGTTAGGTTAAATTTTTTAAAAAAAAGAAAGAGAGAAAACATTGCACCCCAGCGTTTAAAACACTTTAATATAATTTCAGTTTCCTCAAACTTTCACCCTTTAAATCAATATATTTAGAAAACTAACATCTAAAAAGCTCAGCTGTAGTGTGCCTTTCAATGTTGGCAAGAAAACCCCCCCATGATCTCTGAATTATGAAGTCCTTCCCAGTTTCTAAAACACATACAGAAACACATGTAGTCCATGCCAATGGGGACTCCAACCAGTTAGAGGCTGATGTGAATACATTAGAAGAAGGAATGGAGAATTAGAGCAGCACAAAAGATGTTTGTAATGCAATAAGAATGAATAAAGGGGTTTTTAATGAGGAGGCCTCCCCTCCTCTGACGCTTCTCCTGCCAGTCCAATTGTTTCATTATTCTGAGTGGGAAGTAAGAGCAGCTGGGCCTCCAAGCTGGGTTTACTGGAGACGCAGGTTAACAGGGTCAAAGCACAATCAAATCATGTGCTCAAAAGGACATTTTTATTGTTTACATCATGTAATGGTCATTTTTCACTGCACACCCCTCGCTGTAGCCACTATTTACCATATAGGTTTATGTATGCATTTTACCTCGGACAGGAAGATATGCTCTGTTTTTCCAGGGGATGCTTTAAATTTGCTGCTTTTTCAATGAAGCAAGAAATATTTACACATCAAAGTACGTTAGAAAGCATAATTTGTTTTCAAGAAGAATTTGAATTTGGAGGACTGGAGACTCTCTGCCACTTCTCTTGTATGGACTGTATTCACTAATATGTTTTGCTGGGTATGAATGCAGTCTGGTTTGTGTATCGTACCCATTTAAGATGGCAAAATACTGAAAATGCTACAGTACTTGTTTCATTTTCTAGTAACAGGGGGTGTATGCACTAAGCCGGGCGATCGTGGCTCAAGAGTTGGGAGTTCGCCTTGTAATCGGAAGGTTGCCGGTTCGAGCCCTGGCTCCGACAGTCTCGGTTGTTGTGTCCTTGGGCAAGACACTTCACCTACCGCCTACTGGTGTTGGCCAGAAGGGCCGGTGGCGCGATATGGCAGCCTCGCTTCTGTCAGTCTGCCCCAGGGCAGCTGTGGCTACAACTGTAGCTGCCTCCACCAGTGTGTGAATGTGTGTGTGAATGGGTGGATGACTGGGTGTGTAAAGCGCTTTGGGGTCCCTAGGGGGACTAGTAAAAGGGCTATACAAATACAGGCCATTTACCATTTAAGCCTGCAATTCTAGGAAATAAGGCAGTAAGAGACAAGTATTGGTACTTTTTTTTTTTTAACCAGATGACCAAGGGATGATAACTGATTGGCAAAGGCAATAAGCAAATGACAATATGGAGCTTATCAGACCAACGGTGGAAATACTTAGTGTAGTGTAGAGCAGCGGTCCCCAACCTTTTTTGCGCCACGGACCGGTTTATGCCCGACAATATTTTCACGGACTGGCCTTTAAGGTGTCGCGGATAAATACAACAAAACAAAACTAGTACCAGTACCGAAAAAAAAGAAGATTTATTCATAACACACGTGAAAAGACCCAGGAAAACCGAGTAAACGATTAAAACGATAACAAAATAACGCTGAAAACCGATAAAAACACTGAAAACCATACATTTCACACCTGAGCCTCAACTCTCGCGGCCCGGTACCAAACGATTCACGGACCGGTACCGGTCCGAGGCCCGGGGGTTGGGGACCGCTGGTGTAGTGAACCACCTAAAAGACCAGCATGTTAAACTCTGCCGAGTGAGGTTCAGTTCATATTAAGTGATATCCTCATACAGCTGGCTTTCATACAGCAAGATGACGCCATCAGGTTGTAAACTCAACTATGTTCCACAGGCTAAAATGTCCACAAATGATAATGTGATATAAATGTTTAAACTAACATAATGTAAGTAACGTCATGCTTTGTAGCAACAAGGTAAAATGTTCGGGTACTTGGCAACCACCCTAAAATTTTAGTCAACACTTTTTTTGTGTGAATCGTGAGCAATATGTGACGTTAACATTTTAAATGAACAGCCTGCCACCACCATGTCAGTGATTTCAAATTATGTTTTTTGTATTTAAGTACAAGTACATGATTTGTTTTGGTATTGAGATTTCTGCACTTCTACAGGTGTTGGAACCAACTAATACATTTTTAATATCGTGACATCCCTACCCATTATATAGCTATGTCGGCATACTGAAAGTTTAAATCTTAAATTCAATACCCGCAGCTGATAAATTCCTACATCTATTTGTAAAAAGCGTCTAGTAAATTAAATCTTCTTGTTTGGTCCCAGTGCTTTGATTAAGGAGGCTTTAATGAGTATAGACTACAGCACTTACTAATGATGTTATATTTATTTATCTTTCTTGTGTTGTGAAAAAACAGTTGAGAGCTTTTTCTGTTTTGAATGTAATGGATTGGTATCTTTATGACTAGGGATGGGTATCGTTTAGGTTTTATCCGATACCGGTGCCAAACCGGTACTTTTGAAACGGTGCCGGTGCTTAAACGGTGCTCAAACCGGTGCTTAAAGAATGGAGAACACAAAATTGGTCCAAAAACCTCTCATGTTCAGCTGTTTTTTTTTTTGTAAAAAGATAACAATGTTAGCCTTTTCTGCAGCTATGGAGCATTTATGGTATCATTCTTGGCTGGAAGCAGTGCTTAAACAATGGAAAAAACACAAACTTCTCTCATGTTTAACTATTTTCCACTTTTTCTTTGGTCATTTTAGCCTTTTTGGCCAGGGTGAAGGGAGTATCTGCCATCAAACAAGAAGACAGCCGCATGTAGCTATGAAGGTGTTTGCTAGTTCACCTTACATGCATTAATGTAATAACGTGGTTAGCGTACTCAACGTAAATTACACACGAACAACATTAAGCTACTCACGCAGAGAAGAACGGCTGCTGCTGCATCATCATCCGTCATCATTTCTGCTACACTGGCAGGGCTAGGGGCCAGGACTCTACTCTTCAGGTTTTTGGGGGATGTTGCTAACTCCGGGTCCGATAACAGGCACCACACCCGCAGTAGATGTGCACGGCGAGAGGCAGCAAGCTAGCTTTAAAAAAAAAAAACCGCTATGCGTCGCCAGGTGTTTCATTGGATTTGAGGTGTTACCTCCTTTGCACAGTATCACCTTAAAGCACTTGTTGCAGGCTGCTGAGTTTGCATCTTTTGCTGTGAAGTACAGCCAGACTTTTGACCGCTTCGCCTTGGGCATTTTAGTTCTGCTCTAAAAGAACGTACGTACCTGGACCCGCCTACTATCCTCGGAAACGTAAAGTGATTGGCTAGAATCTAAAGTGTATGACAGCTCAGGAAAAAAAAGCACCGAAATAAAGCACCGAAATGTGCGCTGCTTTTCGGTCTGGTTACTACCGTTTATGTCAGAACGGATACCGGTACCCATCCCTATTTATGACACATTTCTTGTCTTATTAAGCACTGAAAGCACTTTCCATTTTATTAATTTTAATTTCATGATTGCCTTGAAACATCAAGGCAATTAAGGGAATTGCCACTATTTGAAACTCCTGCTGAGTCCATAATAAAATGTTTTCAAGGCAATTACTTGCTAATGACTGAACCTTTAGAGAAAGATGACAAAGTTTTTTTGTTTTTCAAAGCTGCTGTGAGATAGTTGTTTGTCACATTTATTCAAGTCCATAGAGCACGGCATCTTTTTGTAGACTTTCACCTGTACTGCAGAAAGGAATTGGTGCATTTACCTCACATGCAACAGGTTTTTCGAGTCCATCTTTAGTGCTCACAGAGGAATGAAGCGTTTCATTTTGGTGTGGCTGCAGGGCATGGCTAGTGTTCAACTGGATTGGATTGAGGATCAGCCATCTTTGCCTTGTTCCACACCAGAGGGGAAGCTGTATGAATCATTCTGTCACAGTTTATCCTCAAGTGTAGACGTGGTGAATGTGCACAATACACACAGCATTAATTGGCCTCTCAGCTGCGTATTTTGACTCATGAACTTCTATTGCGTGACATTCTGTGAGGTCAAATGGTAATGCAGTACTAGAGCTATAAAGTTTTCTCATTTATTAAGTTATTGTCATGCTGTATTTTCTGAGAGAGCAGTGCTGAAAACTCTTACTGAGTGAGGTTAAAATGTACCAGACCAAATCCTGGGCAATTTGCTGTGTCATTTCACTTCAGCTTAACTTTTACTTGGTCAGTTTGATTACATCTGGTGTTGAAATTACCTTTTTGGGGGGTATAAGCTAAGTATTGTCAAGCAGATTATGGCCATGACATAACTAAAACCACTGCCTCGCATATATGGAGTATGCAATTTAAAGGTAGACCTGCACAAATGTGTTTTTAAAAAAAAGCTTTTAAATTGGGGTCATGCGCTATGATTTACAGACGTCTGACTGATACAGCGTGTAAAAAGTTAAATGAATATGAAGATAAACGCCAGTGATCTTTCCTTTGTTTCGTATTTTAAACAAGAAAGTATTAGACTTTTGTACATAAAGCAGCTTTGCGTCCTTGAAAAATTGCTGGCACCGTAAAGGAAATCTATTCATGCTATGAGCGGATTTATTACGTCTGTGGTAAATGAAGTTTGGCCGAGAACCAAAATAAATAGAGCTCTATGTGGAGTAGGGCTATGTAACAGGAAAAGTAATATTATTTATCATTGTTTCCCATGTGAAGTATCGTAGCTAATCGCTCCCAGTGGATATGCATTCTCTTCTCATAAACATAGCATAAACAGCAAAAATTGATTACCATTTTGTTTATGTGCTTATCTCATATTTAGGCTTTGTTTTTGGAGCCTTTGTGTACACAGACAGTGCACTGGAAAGCACTCTGTGGATTCAATTTTTTTTTCTTCTTCTAGGTTGAATTTTGCATGCAGATAAAATCCTTCTTGAGCTCCACAAAGGTCACTGAGTGCCTTGCTGGTTTTTTGACAGCAGCATGCACAAATAACCCCTACCTGTCCAAAGCAGCACTCCTGACATTTTCCTCAAGCAATAGTGATGGATTGTCTAGGAAAGTAATATACATGAGCATATCATTCCCTGGGTGAATGTTTGACAATGACAGGGTTTGTCGAAGGAACGATACAGCAGCGCAGCCGGTGATACTGGAAGATGCAGTTTAAGACGCAGTTATCCGTACTTGCGTTGCTTATACTTGGTTATTATAATTGCTTTTTCTCTGAGATTTGGTTGTGTTGCAAAAAATGACCAAACACACAAAACCTTGACTCAAAAAAAGCCACCCAGAAACTTTAAAGCTAATACCTGCCTGGTATTAGTGAAACCGTTTACCTTGAAGTGTTACATCATTATCCCACGCAGAGTCATGAACTCAATCACAGCACAACCATTCAAACAGGAAACCGCTAACCTTACCTAGAGTTTCTTCTTAAACTTTTTAAGAAACGTGTTGGATGATAAGTGGTTTCTCTTCAGTTTGTGGTTTTAAAAGTTTGGAATTTAGTGGCTGTCCTTGTTCAGCTGAAGATAATGAGCTTTCAGCGGAGTTAGACAAATAATGGTGGTTAGCTTTGTGCTGGCAGTAACTTTCCACACTTTTTGCTGGTGTTGCGGGAGCACAGCACCAGCAGAAATGTACCTTCTCATTTACTGGGGTAAAAGAAAAAGAAGAAGAAAAATCCAAATTTTTTTCAAAGGAGAAAAACCTGTGAAAGGGTGGCACACCTGTGATCAGCACTGCTTTAATGAGAACCTGTGGACTGTAACAGATTCTGTGCATTCAAATCCTAATGATGTTTTGGGATTTTCCAGAACAATAGATTATAATTCGTCCTCAATTGTCCACATACATTTTCCACGCTGTTGTTTTTCTTTCTCTTCCTCTACTGTAGGAGTGCTTTAGTTTCTTTTTTCACACTGGTCTAACAACCTATTGATGGAATAGTGACATTTTGCTGGAGTTATCCGTCTGCTGAAATCCATGTACTTCTTGGCAGACTTCTGGAAAGGTAGGTGTTGGGTTAAACCAGAGGAACCAGAGGTTAGCGGCACACCACCGTGCAAATGTCTTCATGAAACACTTGACATTAACTTGATAGTTGATGATGCATATTTTCCTCTTTTCCTCCTGATTTGCATGTTTGTGCACGAATCCAGGAGTGTTTAATACATACAAATGCAGAGCCGCAGAGATTTCGGCTGGTCAAGTTTTCTTTAAACCTAGTGGCCGTTAGCTATTCTCTAATTTGCAGTCTTCTTTCTTTTCCTTTGACAGACTTCCTTTGTAAATGAATTGCTTATGTAAATGCCGCATGCAGTGGGTTTATTGCACAGCCTCAGCAATGTGCCCCTGTTACCTATGACAAGCAAAAACTGCCAATTTAAATACTCTGAAATCCTTCTTCTTCAGGGAACCCATATCTGAGAGCCTGAGCCGCTTTCTCTTTCTTTTATCGTCATTGCCTTTTCTGTTACATTATATCGCCTCGCCTTGCATTCCCTCATTCCCCCCTTGTGTTGCTTAGTTTTCGCTTCGCGGCTTTGTTCTCACCTTCTTCCTCAATACTTTAACTCTGACTATGTTCTTTTTCTTTCTTCTGCTGCTTTTTTTCCCTCTCTCCCTCTTCGTTTCCCTGGCCCTCATTTCCTCTCTCTGGGGGAGTTTTGGATCAGAGAGTCGTTTTGGTGCCAGGCTGCGACAATACTTCATGTTAATAAAAAGGATGGTTGGAAGCACAGTGAGAGCTGCACGGAAACATTTTTCCAGCTAGTTTGCCATGCCTCGTTTTGTTGTGGTAGGAAAGAGTCCATATCTTTTACAGCACCGTTCCATCATCATCATCAGAGGCAACAATTTGTGGTTCCTCTCATACTAATATTTTATCTGCCGTGTGTTTATTTATGAACTTGAGAATGACCTGGTAGTTACACGATTATAATGAAAATGTTGTAGATTTGAAATTGGAAACAGAGGTAAACAAATCCACTAATTTGGCCTTCAGCAGCATTTGCAGAGGTAATGGGCAACAACCTGCGAAATTGCCCCCCCATTATTGAGTTAGTTTAAAGTGATGTGAAAACATGTGGATGCAATCTTCCAGTCTGGTAAACCACGGTTCTGCCTTTAAAACGTAAGTGACTTCTTATTTACCCAAGCGCTGAATGCTATCACGAAGACCAGCTCGCACATGCAAACATAACCCACACACTCGTTATGAGACGAGTCTTTCCCACTGAGCAACCATGCAGCTTGGCTGTCTGTACCATCTGAATATGATCACGAAATATATCACCAAAATATGTGATCTGTATTTAATTAGATTTGTGGAGAAACACCGTGTTAGTACATATTGTGGTTTTGGTTAAAATTGAGTATCTTCTTGATTTTTACACCACCAAACACACAAAGTACAATTTCAAATTCTAATCATTTGTAATTATATTAATGAAGCGAACTACCAACACAGACATACTGGTGGGAATCAGCTACGCTGATCCATTATCATTTCAAAATGTCAGAAACAGAAGAAGGTGTAATACTGACTAATTTGATTTTAAATTAGTCTAATGTAGTTCAGTTTTCACAGATGCTACTGTATCTGCTCTCCTGTGGTTTTTCTCACTTGGTGGGTGTGTGTTTTTCAAGACAAACGTGGCTGTTTGTGGAGAGGATGCTTAAAGGTTAGACATTTTACAGATATATAAACGTTTTAATGAGTTAATAGACTCACAGGCTGAAAAGAACAAAACAAATAAGGCCAAAATGATGACTTTATATTCTTTCAACTAATAATTATCTTGTAATGTTTTCTTATTACAGTAGGGCTAAAATGTATGGAAACCTGAAGCCTTTCCTTCTTTTGCAGATGCAAGCTTGAGATGGGTCACCCGCTGTCATCCCTTAGTTATGCTGCAATAGGCTTGGGGTGCTTTGAAATGCACTGAGCATTTCTTTTTCACTCACCTCATTTCATTCTGTCTGTTTACACACCACTGCTGTATTTAATTATTAGCAGTTATTAAACTCTGGCTTACTCCTGTGTGTCTTTTGTCCTGTCCCTCTGCTCTCTTCTCTTTCCCCTCACCCCCAACGGGTCACGGCAGATCACTTCCCCTCCCTGAGCCTGGTTCTGCCAGAAGTTTCTTCCTGTTATAAAAAGGAGATTTTTCTTCCTACCTTTGCTAAGTGCTTACTCACTGAGGGGGAGTCATCTGATTGTTGGGGGTTCTCTTTAATATTGCCTATTACAGTACAGTATAAAGTCCTGTTAGGTGGCTGCTGTTGTAAATTGGTTGTGCATTTATAAGACTGACTTGAGTATAAAAAGGCTCGTGCACATTAATGCTTTCCTCCAACTCGCAGCGCCAGTGGTATCAGTTATTGGCAGAGTGATGATAGGAGGATCTGACTGCCCAGTGCCACTTTAAATCTGGAAGTAACTTTAACGGTCCTAATTTTAAGTGCTATTCTTTGTCAAGCAATTTCAGCGTCTGTAGACTGTTTGCGTTTCACTGTGTATTTGCGTCAAAATTACAGCATGTGAAACCGAGGCTCGGTTACACTGCTTGACTGATTGACGCTTTGCTGACATGCTGGTTAGCAAAATTGCTCACCTCTCATTCCGACAAACCCTAAATTCATCCTCTATCGCTTCACGTTGGCAAGAGCTGTTTTTGAACATTTTGAGACTTCGACAAAGAGATGTTTTCTGTGAGAGGACTCATATTCTCTCAGATAAACGTTTGTGAATTTTCTAGCAAAAGCACAAATCCTAATTTTTAAATCAGAGGCTTGAGCGTTTTGATCAAAGAGTTAGTGAAACAAATTGCATGTAGACTGCTAAAGCTTTTATTTTGCTGTGATGGGTATGATACTCTGAAGTGAAGATTCACACTTGACATAATTGAAATGATTATGTCCTCTATAAAAAGTGCGTAGGACACCATCTAAGCCATTTGAAGTGTGGTGAGTGGGTAAAATTGTTCCATCTGTGCCACTGTCAAAATAGAGCACGAGATATATAGTTTAAACTGCGTGTGTTATTTTAAGCAGACCCAAACAGTATAGTCTGTCAACACTGACTTTTGGTTTGGCTTTGCTGTGTTTGCTGTAAATTTGTTTGCAGCACAAACAGTGGTGAAGTACAGTGACAACTCTTTTCATAGCAGCAGTATGAACACATCAGTGGTTGTGGACAGCGAGGGTAAGGCTGGGGAGCAGATGGCATATTGATTTAGACAGTAACTTCCCAGAGACCTTCAGCCTATGACAGTTGCCACTTGCTTTCCTTTTTGCCAAAATTATCATTTTTTTTTCTGACAAAGACAACGGCCAACAAACACAGCCCAAAGCATGAACCGTTGCTCAATAAATTTAAAATGCATTGATTATGTTAAAATATTGTTTTTATCAAACGCACAGCAGCTCATAGAGCCGCTGAAGTTTCTTTGGCAAGCAAAAAAGCCGTGTAGCTGTATGATTTTTTTTTCTTCTTCTTTTTTTTTTTTTTGTTGAAGATTGTTAGAACTGATATAAGTCACATTATGCAGTCCAGAAGCTGAGAATGAAAATCAATTTTTTCCACTGTTAACTGTCTTTCTGTGCAAGATAAAACATCCCACGGTCTTTTCTTAAAATATTGAGAAAAAGCCTGCAGGTCTTGGTCATTGTCTGAAGTCAGCAGCAGCACCAGGCCATATTGTTATTCACATAGTGTGTTCAGCTGCTGAAGACGTTGTCATAGCAACCAGTGGATCTGTTTTGCTGACGTTTATTGAAACCAATCTGCGTGTGTGTGTGTGCGTGCAAGGTGAGTCTGATGTCTAATTGATAGAGCTGCTGACCTAAGGGGCTTCTCATCCACACCACCGATGACAGAGTGAATCACAGCGGCGAAACTTCTCCTTTGTTTTCAGGCTTCCCATATCGTTTAAAATCCCAGCGACTAGATTGGGATCATTAATTCTTGAAAAGGAAGATGTCGTGGAAGCAGAACAGAGGCCTATTGTCTTCTGCCTGGAGCATAAATGTGTCTGTGATCTAAAAACTGAATTGCTAAAAAGTACATCAGGGGACAGTTTGATGTCTTGCATAAATTAGCATTTCAAAATGTTTGTTTGGTTCATAATCTTTAAGTGAGCCACTAATCTAGAAAGCATTGCCAAATAGATCTCTTTTGTATACATTTTAATTTGGTGCGTCTGCAGCAATTAGCAGTCAACTGCAGAAATGCATTTTTAATGTAAAAGCCTGTTTGCTTTGGCTCATTGTTGAGAGTAACACTTGAGCACTGATAGCGAGACAGCAGCATTCAGCCAACACATCGAGGCACGAGTCATATTTATCAAATGTCTAAGATGGAAACGTTTTAGCAGCTTCTTTGACACAAGGTCAAAAAAAGGGAAAAACAGCCAAATACAATATTAAACCTTCAGTCTGTGTGTTCTTGAAAAGTTTTAGTAGTTTAAAGAAGTGAAATGTGTGAGTGGAAAATAAGCTTCTTGGCTTAAGTCTGTGCTCTTCTCCGTGTTTTTTAAATTTAAAGGGATAGTTCCCCACTCATAAAAAATATACTAGTGGTGTCAGCGTTAATCTCGTTAATACGACGTTAACGCCATAACAGCATTAACGTGGCAAATCCCCGTTAGCGAGTTATCGCGGATCGGCCCGTGCGAGGGCTGCATGGTGTCAATGCATTAGTGCGGTTAGCTCGTTATTGCGTAAGCGCCGTGCAGCCCTCGCACAGGCCGTCGTGTTAACCAGATTAACGCTGACAGCACTAAAATATACATATAAAAAAGTCTGGATTATCAGGAGTCGACCAAAGATCGATTAACCAGAGTTGATCCATCAAAAGGAAGCATCAAGGTTTGAATCTCCTGACCGACTGAAGCCTTTCTGTGTGGAGTCTGCATGTTCTGCCTACGCCAGTCTGGGTTCTCCCTGTGTAATCTGGCTTCTTCCCACTCTCCTTAGGTTAGATTCTAAATTAAATTGTGACTGGTCTTACTCTCTGTATCAGCCCTGTGACAAACTGGCAAACTGCCCATGGTATACCCCACTTTTCAGCCTGTAGCTGCTGGGATAGGAGGGTGGAGTGCAAAGTCATCAGCAAACACTAGAAAGCTTGGCTAGCAGGCTTTAAACTGTACTTCTGTGACACACAAACACACATGTCTGCTAATTATTGCTATGTAATAGGCTAATAAAATACTAGAATTTCACCCACCAAAAGGTAACCACAAGTGCTTTGCATATGTGCCTCTTGAATATAATAGAAGCAGATATCGTTTGCCTTGCACTGCCCAAAGCAAACAGGAGAAAAAACGTCAGAGACCCTGTCCAACACCGCCTGCTCTGTAAGCTGTAACATTAGCTAGCTGCATGCTTCCTTTACCTGGCAATTCTAGTGCAGTGATTTAGGAAAATGTCCCGGAGCAATAATCTCAACTCTGTGTGAAAGTGCAATAGACCCCTTTTGTTATGATGCATTTTATTGAAAGGTGCGACTAAGTGGCCTGTTTGTGCAATCGCCCTTTCACATTCTGATGGTTCTTATATATTTTATTGATGTTGTTTAGTTTGTAACGCTGGTCATTTTAGTGCTAAATCTTCAATATTTCATATTAGAGGTAATATGATTCCGCTTTTATCTGTTTACATGATTAAATTAATTGCTGCACAATATGAGACCGTAAAAGCTCTGAGATTGTTTGTGCTGAAAGAAGAGTGCGGCACACCCAAGGCATCGTTTCAATGTTGCATTGAGACGGTTTTCAGATAATGTTAGCGTTATGACCACTTTTAATTTTTGGCATTATTGCATCGAGTGGGAAATGCGAGCACATCTCTAATGAGAAATGCCATTATACCTTCACAATCTAATCTGTGGCGTTCCATTAACTCTGCGTCATTCAGCATTTGGTGAATATTTTCTTTTCCTATTTGTCCTTTCACCATTTTCTCCTCTGCTTAAGAAGCTCTTAAGCCTCTTAAATGTTCTTATCACTGCTCCTGACAGTGTTTCACCTTAGGGGTTCCCGTAAGGCCTAAGATGCTCTTTGAATAACTTTTATATTAGCCACAATTTAGTCTTAACTTTCTGGGGAAACTCTGATAAAGCATCATATTTCTATTAGTTCCCCCAATTTTTTTTAATATATAGCATAGTGAAAACATCCCAAAATCACAGAATTATGGGGCGGCGAGCATGCCTTTTGGATGATGGTTGAGGAAATGCATACAGCACTTCAGTTGATTCATTCCTACCTCAGGGTTAACAACAGGTGTGAAATTCTGCTGCACTCCAGATGTAATTCTTCACCTGGCTTCCCTCGTGACACAGTGTGGGTTTGAGACTGATGGCTGTGTGACACAGCCCACTTGTGCCAGATTGTTTTCTGAAACTATAATAGCAACAGCAGTTTACATTTACTGCTCCTCCAGCCTTGAAAGCATGGAGTCAAAGGAGGGAGGGGTTGGGACATTTAAGACACAGTGAATATGTCTATAGGGCTCAGCTGATCATAAGGCGTTTGATATTGTTGGAATTTCAAAATTATGGGTATTAATAATGTAGAGAAATGATGGTGGGCAGCCACGCCATTCATAAAAGAGCGCATACGTAGTTTGCTGCAATGCTTAATAGATTTCCTCTCATCTGCATGATGTAAAAATGTGCCTGGTTGCGAGGATATTATTCAAGAGACACACACACACGCACGCACAAACAGGCAAACGCTGCGTATTTTGTGCTTTTCAACACTAAAATATTATCATATATGTAATTCATCCAGTTTATTAGAAGTGTAAGTCTTGTGTGTTTGCCCGAGTGCTCACAGAGCAACAAAATAATGCATCAACGTCAAGGCGGCTTACTGCCGCGCTGGAGAAAGGTGTACGCTAAAGCCATATTATATTTGTTCCATCCGCCTCAAACACAATCCAAAATCAGCTCGGCTTATGAAGAAACGCTGCAGAATAAAAACAAGGTGTTAGACATTACTTTTATTTATCGAAACATTTGCTTCAACACAGTTTCGTAGCCTTTGTGTTGTCAGCAACACTTTAGATAACTACTAAACTGTCAGATTTATTCGTGTTTTCGTATGCTGTTGTTAGTGCGAGTCCTGACAGCCAGTTTCAAATTATGTTCCTGTGTTCAGTGCTATGGTTTTGATTATAGTCTCGACTTTTCCTTTAACTTAGACCAAACTCTTAAAATGTTCATACACTGTGCAAGTTTTCTGGATTTAAGATCAAAGGATAGATTGAGCTACAGCATAAAGCTTCCTTGATTGTTATTATTCCATGAACAATGCCTCTAATGCATTCTTAGCCCTTCAACGGCCTTACAACAAGAAACAAAGTGAATTTGATCAATGGGTCTTTCTTCAACACTTTTCTTTTAAACCCTTAAATTCCTACTTGTGATTTTTTATTGTCTTTTTTTAACCATTGACATGAGAGCTATGAAATCCACATAACCCTATCTGAATTTAATCACGGAGCTCATAGTTTTTTTCCTGAGAGAATATGGCGAATCGAATTTGATTGAATGCTGTCGCCCCATTTGAGGTTAGAAAAATATTGTGATTTGTTAATCCAGTTGAGCAAGCGAAGCTCACCCGTGTTGAGACTCCATCAACACGAGCATCACGAGGCATAGAGCAATGACGGGGGCAATGCTTTGGCAGGGACTCCTGCCCTTTGCAATTGATTGTAACGGCCGTGATTTATTTTGCTGTTTTCCAAACTGACACTGCTAGCTTTGTTTCCAGTGGGTTTCGAGTTGGCGAAAGATTGTGGTCACGGTTAAAAGAAATCCATGTTGACTGCTGTTGAGAGACGGGATGGAGACAATGGTCTGTTGTGTGAAAGTTGACCCAGTCATATGCTTTAAAAATATCCTACCACATAAATCCCAAACTCCCTTCGAGACGGACACTGGTGATCATTGCCGTGACCACGTTAGGTCATTGTCAGGTAAACATAAACATGTATTGTTATAAATTGAGCAAGTAAATCTTGTTGTCGTTGTTCTTGTGAAGGCAGTCTCTAACCTTTCTGGAAGGGGATTGTAGAGCAACTTTGTATTTGCTTCATTTCACTCTTACAAGATGACAAAATGCACCAGGTAATGACATTTTTAGAGGTGAGGTGGTAAATCAAGCCCGCAACCTGCTTGCACAAATGTAGTGCAGATATAATATGGTTGTTGATACACTCATGACCCTCTATGTAGTAAATCATTCACCAGAAAGGTTTTCCGCTTCAGCTAGATATTGCTAAGTGGTTTGTGACTGAAATACAGCTTTGACTTAATGCAAGAAGGTGCTCTGCAGAGCAGAAGGACATCTGGTCTGGTTGGGTTTAATTTTGTTTTCTGATTAATTATGCCAGCAAATTAAACTCTACACTATGTTGTTTTCATATCTGCACAAAAGGGATTGGGAGAATTGTAAAGGCTTTGGCGGTGGGACTAGTGGCTAAAAAGGAAATGACATAAAGCAGAACCAATACCCTGATGATCTAATAATTGAGATGTCCCATATGGGGTCATTTTGGGGGGTGTTACAAGGTTTAATGGACTAGCATAAATGCCGACGTCTGGATTGCAGGATATGGCCCATAAGCCATCGGCAAGCCCTCCAATGCCTAGATCAATGAGGAACAAGGCAACACGAGCCCATTAGTGGATCAGTGCAATTTCAAGCTACTGTGAAACACTTTCCAGTGTCTCTCTCCCTCCCTCCTTCCTGCGCGCACACACTCACACCTCGCAAATGGCTAGCTTTATTTATCTGCACTGTCAGATCAATCAATAGCTGCTGATTTGATAGCAAAACTACACTGATAATCATCCATCCGCACTAGCACAGAGACACGCCCACACGTACATTCGATTCCTTCACTTTTGTCATCACCCAGTAGAACAGCATGTGTGAAGCCACTCAAATGAGCAGTGGTTTATGGGTTTTTTTTCTGAATTCTGCAGTGAACTATTCTGCGCCTTTTCAAAAGCTTGTCTGATCACAGCTTGAAGGGAAACCTTGACATTATGAATTTTAGTGCATTCTATGAGGATCAGTAGCAAAAGCTAATAAATCATTTTAGGGAAACAGCAGGCTAATTTTTTCTTTCTTTTTTTTCTTCTTTGTGCAATGGCTGTGGGAAAAAAAACTGAACAGGAATTCTAAATACCAATCTATTACATGAAGAGCTCTTGTGCTTGATTGTCTGCTTTGTCATCTGCGTGCTACGAGATCTTCATTACAACCCACTGAAAGGCCTTAACCTGCATAACCTTCGCAAGTCTACTCATTCGCAGATGTGAATCTGATGCACGGACATTTGCGACATCAGTACAAAATATATGTAATTTGCACGATCACCTTCAAAAGAGTTTTAACTGCGTTCCCGTCTCTTTTTAAAAGACAGCCAAATGAGCCATTGTTGGTCATATAATAACGGCTGAAAGGTTTCTGTCCACTTGTTGAATTTAGTGCTATCAACAAAATGTATTTGTCTCTAGCTGTGCTTTAGATATAATAAACTGTTTATTTCTTGTTACTCTGTTAGAGTAAACCTGGAGTGCATGATTATATCCTAGGATTATTTTATAGGACAGATGTAAAGTTGTGTTAAATTGGGGTTAGTGCTTGTGTGTGTGCAATCTTAAGTGAATGGTATTGAATTTATGCCCGTTTCCCTGTGCGTTCTTTTATTTGCTGGACGAATACATTGAAATGAGCTGTTTATCCCATGAGCTCTGTATTGGGTTGTTGAGTAGCCCAGAAGCTGGATGTTTAAACAATGTGTAGCTGCAGAAATGATTTGTACGCCTCGTCCAACACGTAAACTAATTTAGCCTGATGTTGTTAAGTGGTAATGGAAAAATAAGGCAGGACATTTCGAGATAAAAAGCCAGTAACACAGAACTTGCAAATGTGCTTTCTGCTCATACATTTGCTGAATGTTGCATTCACCAACTGTCTTGTTAATAATAGACTGTGTGCTTAATTTTATTTTTTAGCAGATCTGCCATTTATTTGTGTATTTTATTTATTTGCATGTGTATTAAATAGCTGCAGCTGTGCTTCACGGTTCTGGCTGCTTTGGGGCTGTGCAGGAACTTGCTGATGGTTTTTGTAATCTGACCTTTGTATGTAATTATTACCTCTACCAGTGATCTTTCACTCTGAACTTACAGAGCTGTTGACTTTAGGTCTTTTTTGGATACCAACACTAGTGCCTTTAAAATATAAAATAATATGAAATTAAGAATAAAAAATAATGTTTGGCATTTCCGTATCCACATGGATTGTAATTATGAGTCTTCTTTGCTCTTTTTTAATTTCCTTGAAATGAAAGTGGTGTGAACTGTGTTCTTAAAGTCAAGTGATCAGTTGATTGGTTCTACATCCGTTCATGTTTAAATATGTGCACAGACACCATTTGGAATCTACACAGTTCTATGGATCTGGCCCCACAGTGGGTCAATAAAAAGTGGATAACGAGGTACTGTATGGTGGATATTAAAACAGATGACCTCACAATGAGTTTGATTGTTCGTGATTGCATCATTGTGTGTGCGAGACCAATGGTTCACCTTGGCGATGCATCATGTTCAGCATGCTCTCTCAGTCTAGCATAAAATTGGAAAAGAGTTTGAGCAGGAAAATCCACCGCAACAGTGCTTGTTGGTCGGTCAGCAGCCTGCAAAACTCGAATGATTTTCAGTTAGTTTAAAAAATGTAAAGCCATCTCTGGTCACTGACAACTGCAAACACTGAGGTCAGGGCGCTAAAATAATGTGATTGGGTTTAAAACCTAAGTGAAAGCTGACTGAGAAGTTAACCGTGTGTGGTCTAAGTTGCAGCCCGTTCTCATTGCCGATGCGTAACATACCGAGGATTTGTCACATCCTGAGGGGTCTTGGGTTGTGGATGAAATCCAATAGAATGACATTCCCGGTGGTAACAGACGTTCCAGCCATGTATTCCAGCCCTAACCTTAATCCTAACCCTAAACGTATCCCTAACCGTAACCACAACCTTAATGGTGTTAGAGTTTTCCAAAGCGATTAAAGTAAAATAAATGCATATGTGCCGATAGAGTCCAAACGGATCTCATGTGTCCTCCTTTTTCCGAACACGTAACATAGGAAGCTGCCATTTGTCACATAGTGTAATATGTTACGCTTTGGGAGTGAGAACGTGTTGAAAGTTATCCTCATCGATGATGACTCCGTCCCATGTCCCGTCCTTTTTTTTTCAGTTTTGAAATTTGTTCTCTCAAGTCTTGGCAATTTGGGGACAAAAAATAATTCAACACACATCAAAAAACTTTTTATATGCTTTCCCAAAGGACACTCTTTTGCTTTTCTCCACAAAACAGGATTAGGGTTGGGGCTACGGTAGTGGGTTGTCAGTGATGAAGCCTGTAGGTGTAAACAGTGGTCTTATTGTCGGTCTTATTGTCGGTTGTGTACTTATAGACGTCTGTTAACTTCCTGCCTCCTAATATGGACTTTTGTAGGTCATCCTCTCAATGAAAAATGTAGTAACTCTTAGATTACAATAGGATTAGAAAGGATTGCTGACCAAGCTTCAATGTGTGACAAGTTTGGAGCGATATTTGTTGACAGAAAATTGTGTAAACCTTTGTGTTCGTGTATTTTCTGCTTTTGAATTTATTTGCAATTTCTTGCTTTTCAGGTGACAGTTTGGCTGCTTTAAGTGAAGAATTGATTTTTCAACTGCTTACATTATTAGCACAATGCTCACAGCTCCCAACAGTGTCTGCACGCTTCAGCTTATGTCAAGTGCGTCTAGCCTTTTATCCTTAGTTGTAACTGAAGCTTATTTTAGCGGTTACGGTCACATTTGCTTTTTATCATTTATCACCCTCTTAAACCCACATCTACTCCTTCCAGTACTTACACTTCAGTTGACATGTCAAAGCCATTAAATGCGTTAAATTCACCTCGCTCTGCCGCTCTCAAAAACCATTTTAAAGCCTCTTCTCCCATTTACAGCACAAGAGAATTTACTTTTCAAGTTAGACTCTGTAGCATTTTATTTATTGCATATGTCACATGAATTTACTGGGTTTTTTCCAGAAACTTTTACTTTCTTTAGTCTTAGTTTTGTCATTTTTGCACAAATTCAGATTTTAAAAACATTTTTGTGTGCAATTCATCCAAAACCAATAGGATGTCTTATCCCAGAGTGGCAGACTTCAAGTTAGCACTGCATTTTCTGAAGGCTTAGCTGCTCCATCGATCAGCACTCCCCTTCTTCTTTGCTGTGCTGCTCTTTGAAAAGGTTACATTTCTATGACAAAGTGACTTTGAGAAAAAATGAGAATGCTAAGACATGGATAAAAACATGCAGTGGTCACATTTGTGCCAAGGTCTGTAGGCGGTGGGTTGACGGTAACTTATCCAAGAAGAACACTCAAGGTTAAACAGATTCTCTTCCACTGAGTAAAATCTCTGCATGCTTAATGTTTTCCACTCTTAAGAAGACATCAGTGAATTTTTTAAAGTCATATCTACAGTGATCTCAAGGATTTTTACCAAGATGTAAATGTCAAAATCACATCATCAAAAGATGCCTTTGATCCAGTTATTTATGGCGTGCACACATCCTTCAACACTGATATGAAGAGTGCACCACACATCAGATAGATCCTTGCGCACAGTAAATAATGCCAGCAGCGGAGAAATTTATCTAGTTAGATTAGATTAGATTCTGAAACACCTTTAACCAAGACAGTGCTGCTACTTCCTGCCTTACATACCGAGGCTTAGTTGCAACATGTGGGCTTACCATTTTAACACACTGGCCCCGTTTTAGCATCATTTCTTTCCCCAACAGGATTTAAATGGAAGTCACTTAACTATCTGAAATAGATTCTGCGAGACCGCAGACAAACGCTCTCTGCTGGTGTCAGCTTTGCTACGGGATGTGTAATGGTGGTGACCGAGGTCACGGCGGAGAATCTTGTTGCAGATCAGCAGCAATACACCCTTGAAACGTGTGTTTAACTTTGTGAAGGGGTGTATTTAAATCCAAAGTATAATCTTTTCTTAAACCTAACCAGCAGTTCCTGACTGGACTACCGTCTTCTGGTTAGATATCATGCGATTATGGCCATGTGCACGTTTGTCAGCTGTTATTCTTCCTCATTTGGCAACATGCTTTTCTCCACATCAGAACGAGACCTACATGCTGAATCTAGTTTGTTAGGGAAAAAGGGAAGAGTCCTGTGCATGAATTTGTATGTGATGAGCTGGGAGTGGAAGGTGTTGAAACAATGCCCCAAATTTAGACAATAAGGAAAGTAGTGACATAATAACCTTAACTCAGTATCCACTTACTGGCTTTTCCCTAATCTTGCAATCACATTAAGTCTATGCAAATGAGGTTTGCCATGTTTTTCATGGAGTCGCCTCGGTGGCTGTTTGGTTCGGTAACCGAATAAGTGTATTCTGCTGCGTTTCATCTCTTAATGACATCTGCCACGTGGACTTCCTGTACACATTTTTCGTTTCAAATCTTAACTGGCGCTCCATCACATGTGCTAATGCAGTGCATCCCATCAATATCTCCATCTGTCAAGGCAAACAAAAGCAGGGCTGCAAATGCAGGCGATATTGACTCGGTTCTACCTCTCATTCTCCTGTGTGTTTTTCCCCTCTCTGAATATGGAACAACCAGGATCAATATTTTTCCATTAGCAGCAGCATGGGGATTGTATGGTTGCATGGCCACAGATGGCCGAGCTGCCAAACAATGGGCAGTGGCTGCAGTCACTTAATTAATTTTAAGATATTAGGTTTAATTCTTTCCCGTAGGACCAAAAGTTGAGGAATGGGATGACCTCATTTTGAGTAAATAAAGAATACAGAATGGAAATGCTACCTGCGTGGAAAGCCTTTTAAACATTTTATCAATAAGGGGATTGTATTGGAGTGTAGTCATTCAGTGCACTTTTATATTTGTAATCGGGTGAGACAGGACAGGAAGCCATTAATATTGAAATTCATTAAAAGCTGGAAGAAACATGGCAGCTCCCCCCCCAAAAAACAAACAACAGGAATGTAATACACTCCAGATAATCTCCCACGTTAACACCTTGCTTCTCAGTGGAGCAACCCTGAGTAAAAGGAAAACGTGTATACAGGATACTGCAACCATACTACAAGTTAACCATAATTTCTGTTGTGCATTTTAGCTGCCAGCTATAGTTCTTAGCTGTCAACTTTATTCCCCACCATGATCTGCTATTCTAGTTTGTGCATAAGCATAATTACAAGAGTTACAAAATATTTTTTGATGGCGTATATTTGAGTGCACTTCAGAAGTGTTTGCATGCTGTTAGTCAGAGCACTACCAGAAATTGGAGAGGCATACTTGTTTGAGTTTTCACTCAATGTAAGGCTTTATTTTTGTTTTGTTTTTTTTCCCCCTCAAATGAGTGTTGTTGTTGATAATGTGACCTTTATGGGCTGTACAAGTTAGTCATCATTCAGATCGCTGTGCAGGTTTATTGCCTATGTTTTTAAAGGGGTATTGGATTTTGGAATGGAATGATGCGTGGCAGCAAAATAGTCTATTGCGTTTTTTTCAAGAAAGCAAATATGTAAGAGCAGGCCTGTGTGTTGATTTCAATCCAAAGAGGCATCCGTAGCAACATCCTGATCATATTTTAATCCGCTAAGCAATAATAGAATGACTTTCATTGTCACATCAACCTCTTTATTTACAATCTGAGGCATCCGGTACAGTAAGTAATGTCTTAAAATAATTTTGGCAGATGCAGCGTTGCTTAGAAATGATAGAAGATGCCAGTTTATATTGTGTGAATTCTCTCAAGGTGTAACAAATCCATTTGTGTAACAGTACTAGCATTTCAAAAATCACTACTGATAGTATATTATAGAATTAGTTAAAGATAATTGATACATTGTGACACAAAATATTCACTACAGTTTTTGTTTGTTTGTTTTTTACTTTAGTTTGGTCTGAATTAACCACCTGGACTTTAAATTTAAAATGTAATGTGGATAACAGAGATTCATCCTTCACTATCCTCTAACAACTTTATGTATTTACGAGGCATTTGTTTTTGGCACACAAGGAAATGCCAAAAAGCCTTAACCAGCATGTTCATTGAGGAGTTTGGAAACCGGAGGGTGACGAGTTTCTTGAAGAGTGAAGATAATCTGATTAGTAATGTGATACACTGCTGAGGGGGGAGGGAGGGACCAGTGTGGCCTTTTGAGGATAGAAAATTGAGGACAAGTCATTTAAGTGGCGTATTATGGGAATGATGGACAATGGGCTCTGAAGAGGGTTTTGTCATTTCTATTTCTGTGATTCTCCACTGGACAGGCAGGCACTTCAGCTGTTTATCTTTATATGAATATTTATGAGGTACATCATCAGACTGGTAAAATTACAAAAGCATAGTTTACATCACCTCTCAATTTTTTTTTTTCCCTTGCCATGTAAAACCCTATCAAGGCTTGCACTTGAATCAATAAGTGAATATGTGGGCATGTGATCAATGCCCAGTAAGAGTTCTGGTTTGATTTGATTTTTCCCAAGAGAGAGTGGCAGTTGGTGTTTGATCATTTTAAACAACAGGGAATCTTTGTCAGGTGTTTGTTGAGCTGAGCATATTGAATATTTTATTTTTCGGCTCATAATTTTTAATCAGCTTTGCAGAGTGACAGAGGAAGCTGACAGGACAACAGTAGTTTAATCCTACCCAGTGGGGGCTAATAAGTTGTAGCTCTGACCTCCAGCGTATGAACCATCCCTGTGATGGATCTTATCAGCTCTGCACACAAGGCCTACGTCCAGCTTTTTCGGCTGTATTTTTTTTAATGAAGGTGGTCTGGTTTCAGGTATAAAGTGGGGCAGTCCAAATTATGTTACCACATAGCGGCATCAAAGCATTCTTGTGCTGTTAAGGAGTATTCGGGATATGTACATATTTTTTGTAAAAGAAATAAATATTCAGCGCTTGGCTCTTATCAGTTGCAGATTACTGGAGGATTCTTTGTGGCAATAATTAAATAATTTTGACCTGCAAAGAACATTTTGTCATGCTTCTTTCAGAAGTCTAATCTAGAGCCAACTGGCAATATTTCATTCATTTTACTTCCCTTACCTCAAGTGAAATTGCAAAAATACATGTATGTGTGGATTCAAATCTTTTTGAAGTAATTGTTGTTGAACGTTCACACCTGACATTATTGTTTTGTGTGATGAGTCATGGCCCTGTACCATAATCGACCCTCACAGCCTGTCTGTGCAGATCAACATGTTTGGAAGGCTTAAACCAGGTAATAAAGGTCAGCAGTGCTTTGTAGAATTGCAGGATTTGCCTGCAGTCTGTTATCATCCTAGACTTTGCCTCGAGCAAAAGAGACCTGAATAGAGGTTCAGGCTCCTGTGCTGCAGGCTTTGTAGAAGCACGTCTTTTCCAAGTGCCTAGCTAAAGCTAAAAAGTTTTTCTTTGTTGTTTTAATGTTAATATTAAGCACAGGGACTTACTTTAGAAATATTGTCCTAGTCTGTAAAAAAAACAACCAACAGTTCTTTTCCAGAGGCCAGTTCTTATTTGAGCGTAGTCTTCTTGGAAAAAGCATCATCTGTTAAATTATGAAGAGTCTCAGAATCAGTATGATTCTAATAGCTAAAGTCCTTCCTAATGGTTAAATCGTACTGGATGTGTTTTTGGTTTTGGTTTTTTGAAAATGTTTCACAGATCATTCAAGAAGAGACAATATTCCGCTACAATTAAAAGGTTTTACTGCACAGAAACAACTGCATTTATAGAGTAGTTGAAGTTTTAAACCCATTTTGGTATTTTCAGTTGAGGCCGTGCTCTTGGCTGGTTGGTTTAAAATGGCTTTTATGTTTGAAGGCCACGAAATCACACAGAGTGTCTTTCTGATGGATCTCACGGTGTTTGATCGTGCATTAGACTGCAGTAATGACTGTATGCGTGCCAGACTTTATACATTCAACAGCATCTCCAGATTCTATTCTTTGACATGACTTTGTGAGTTCTGTCATTTCATGTAGACTAACAGCTTAGTGAATACTCTGAAAGCATAAACGTATTTCAGTGAATAAATGTTCAAGTCAGAAGTTGGTGTGGCTGAAAAAAAAAGGTACTGTGCAGTGTGTGTCTACTGTAAAGGACAAATCACCTGTGATTTATGCTGATTGCTCCAACCTCAGCAACCTTGTCTAAAAATTTCAATTGCCTACCTCCATTTGCTGAGAACAATGACAAGGTACAGTAAACCCAAACCCCAGGGCACACTTGGCTTGTATAAAACGTTTGCCTTTGGATATTGTCTCCTTTTGAATCGGAAATCCCCAAAATATTCAAATGAAAGTATAATTGGGCAAAGTGAGATTCAGATTTCAGATTTATGCAAGACAAGGGGAGCAGTGTCGTCCCACAGCTTCTTACAGCAAAGGTCTAAAATGCATGTTTCCAGCCATGTGTGTCGCAGGTTACCACAATGAGATGTTGCTAAAACATTTTCATATTCATCTATATTCATATATCTTTGGAGGTGCAGTAAAAGAAAGCAAAACTTTTGAAGTTGTATTCCAAATATGATATTTAAATCAAATATGAGATGCATTGTCGGGGTCATTTATGAAATATTGTGTTTTCTTTTACAGTAATAGAAACATTTTATTGTTTTTGTCTGTATATGCACTTTGTGGTTTCTTTTAGAAACTGACTGACATTGGTTGTGACAGTATTATTGTCTGAAAATGGCAGAAATGCTTCTGTGGTGCAGGCCCTGCCACATGGGAAAAATTCTTTAGGACCCAGAGCTGTTTGAGTAATGTGATACGTCCAAACTATTATATATAACATGTGAAGACCAGTGTTGTTTTCTTATTTCAAAACCATAGCCTACACTGGACAGTGTTAAAACAGGAATATACTAGATAACTATTTTGACACAGAATAAATAAACCCTCAACAATGTTTTCATATTTGAAAGTTTACCCAGAATGCACTTTTCTCTTCTGAAAACAGATAAAACATCCAAAATGCTACTGCTTGCTTCTGTTATAAACGTTTGTTGGTGAAGTTTTGCTATTAACAATATCTGTCACATGATAATGATCCTCAAAGTTGATTATAGAAATAAAATGTGCTGAATAAAAATGAGGTTTTGGCTTTAGATCGTTACTTCGTGGGGTAGATAACAGAGCTCAGTGTGTTGTTGAGAGCATATTTCTCCTATATTGGCTTCCCTTCATTGGCTCCCCGTTAAATCCAGAATTGAATTCCGAATCTTGCTCCTCACATACAAGGTCTTAAATAATCAGGCCCCATCTTATCTTAATGATCTTGTAGTACCATATCACCCTATTAGAGCACTTCGCTCTCACACTGCAGGGTTACTTATTATTTAAAAGTAGAAGGTGAGGGAGAGCCTTCAGCTTTCAGGCCACTCTTCTATGGAAGCAGCTTCCAGTTTGGATTCGGGAGACAGACACTATCTCTACTTTTATGATTAAGCTTAAAACTTTTCTTTTTGCTAAAGCATATAGTTTCTGGCTGGACCAGGTGACCCTGAATCCTTTCTTAGTTATGCTGCAATAGGCATAGGCTGCTGGGGGAATCCCATGATGCATTGAGTATTTCTTCTTCAGTCACCTTAATCTCTTCCACAGCATGTCTTTTATCCTGTCTTCCGTCTCTCACCCCAACCGGTCGCAGCAGATGGCCCCGCCCCTCCTTGAGCCTGATTCTGCCGGAGGCTTCTTCCTGTTAAAAGGGAGATTTTCCTTCCTGCTGTCACCAAATATGATTGTTGGGTTTTTCTCTGTATGTATTATTGTAGGTTCTACCTAAAAATATAAAGCGCCTTGAGACGACTGTTGTTATGATTTGGCGCTGTATGAATTGAATGGAATTGTTCATTTCTGACAGTTAATGTACTTATAAACTTATGAGGGCTCAAAAATTCTAGAAAGATAGAATTGGTAACATGCAGGAAATAAACCAGAAGATTTTGTTACTTGTCACTAATTGACCTGATGAAAATACTTCTTTACAATGTATAGGTCTAGAGATCTGACATGTTATCAAAGCCATTTAGGTTCACCTGTTCTTATTCTTGTTGAGATCTGTGAACTATTTTCAGCTGTAGTTTGTGAAATTATTGGGATCGATCAGCTGCTTAACAGATTATTTCCTGATTTAGTGCCATAACTCAGTGAAAATTATAATTTACAAATGTGCATCGAGTAACGATGCTTTGCTGTCTACAATAATTATAAGATTTTCAAGGCTTTTCTTAATTAAGGCTTTTGGTACAGAAGGGTTGAGAATCTTTTAATAGGGACAACACTTGATTTTCCAGTCCCTGGTACATGGTGGCAGTGAAGAAGTCTGAGCATCTTTTCAGATGCAGTGTGTTGATGCAAATACATGCTGGCATTTGCTGACAATGGAAAAATCAGGCTCTAATGTTGGCTTGATGAGCCGCCCTGGGAAAAAAAAAATGGGGGAGAGCTCGCAAAGTGGATTCACCAATGCAAGCTGTGGCTGCACACTCTCTGTTCATCCCCCCGGGAAAGCATGATTATCTTCCTCTTACTCAACCCCCTCCCGCACCCCCCAGGTCTCAATTAAAGTTTGTCACTGAAATGAGCGCAAATGGGCATCTGCCAGTTTTAGAAAACTGCATTTCAGCGATCTGGTGTGATAATAAATGTTATGTTCTCTTCCTGTCTCTGGGGATTTATTTTTATGATTTGATCACATTGTGTAAGATGAGGGTTTGTTGAAATTACATCTAAACATTAAAAGCCTTTGGAGATATAGCTGATAGTGTCAATAGTGCCATGTTTAATTGGTGGTCCTCTCGTCAGTTGTGCTAAATCCTTGGTGTAAAATCTGAAAATTATATTTCTGTGCAAAACTCTTAAGCCAACCTATATTTTGCTTGGAAAATGGGAAACGGGTGCTGTGATTTATTCATTTATTCAAACATCTGCAATAGTAAATGGATACAGAATATAAGGCAAAAAACAGTTCTAACAGGCTTTAAAGTCAATATTTGGTATGATCAAATTTATTCTTCAACATAGCTTACCTAAGAGTGTTCAGGCTATCTTGCCATTTCTTTAGGTAGTCTTCAGGAAGTATTTGTCAGGCTTCTTGAAGGACAATGGAAGCTCTTCTTCGGATTCTGGCTGCCTTTTGTTCCATTCTCTGTCAAGATGGTCCAACATTGGGGAGGCCAATCTACCCAGATATGCTTTTACTGTCTTGGCAGTGTTTTACACTGTAGACTATATCAGCTGTCCCCAACCCCCGGGCCTCAGACCGGTACCGGTCCGTGAGTCGTTTGGTACCGGGCCGCGAGAGTTTAGGCTCGGGTGTGAAATGTATAGTTTTCAGGGGTTTTATCGGTTTTCAGCGTTATTTTGTTATCGTTTTTATCGTTAACTCAGTTTTCCTGGGTCTTTTCACGTGTGTTATTAATAAATCTTCTTTTTTTCGGTACCGGTACTAGTTTTATTTTGTTGTATTTATCCGCGACACCTTAAAGGCTGGTCCGTGAAAATATTGTCGGGCATAAACCGGACCGTGGCGCAAAAAAGGTTGGAGACCGCTGATTTACTGTGATGGACATTTTTATCCAAATACAGTAGAACACACATCCAGTGCTGATGCACAAATTCTGTTACTTTAAGGTTGTTAAAAACTTTCAATACACACACAAAAAAGCAGCCATTGATTCAACTGTATCTTCCTGAATGTGGGCAAACTGGTTTCTATAATTGCAGGCTAACTGCTTAGATGGAAAAGTGTGAATGAGAAGAAAAAGTACTGCTAAGGAAAGGTTCTGTAGAGACATGTAGGGAATTACACACATGAATAAAAACTACAGAAAAAATACAGATATAGATACAGGGGGAAAAAATGGTTGTACATCGCTGGTTGAGGTCAGCACCTTATCTCGTTTTATCTCGTGATATATTATTTATATTGATGATATTTTATGATATATTATTTATATTGTCGGGCATAAACCGGTCCGTGGCGCAAAAAAGGTTGGGGACCACTGGGCTATATGCTTCTCCTCTCCTGACCTCCTCTGTACATGTTGAAGAGTTTATAGCAAAAATGGAAGGGACAGATGCATCTCTCAGGTCCTGTGCAAGGTCATTTTCATTCAGATACCATTCATCTTCTGTAGATAGTTGTTTTAAATCTTGCTACTTCTTTTTCTTTTTGTCCTACACTTGTCCACTTATCCACTTTTCTCAAATTCTTTGAGGTCACACTTCACACTATACTTAGATATGCCAAATTGTAGACACAGAGCAAGCTGTAAAAGAAACACCTGGCAGCAGCTGTATTCACCAATACGTGAGCAAGCTAAAAGACCAGACGACAGCAGACAGAAATGAGGCATTTTAAACACTGAAAATGTTTAAAATGTGAGTGGCAGCATCGCCAAACAAGACACCCCAATGGGGAGGGCCCAAAGCTCAAAAGATGAGTCACGGTTAAAAAGAAGGCTTCGAGGAATTCTGTAATGTGGAGATATTTTTACTATTTAAAGTCTGACAAAGCAATAGAGCAGAATGCATACTGCATAAACCATGTTTCCACAAAGGCAGGTAAGGCAGGTAATACCATGACAAGACATGATTTTAGTGAGCACAAATGAAAATGTTGGATTTACACAGATAATTGGGGTCACTGACCCTCTTTACCAGCTCCCTGCCCAAATATCTCTCTCTGATGCCCCTTTTTCAGCTATACACTGAGTGTAGACAGACAGTTGAACAGCTGTGTCAAACCTTGCTACCACATCAGATTCTTGGACAAATTTAAAGAAGTGATTGGTGGCATAAGACTTTTGCACAGTACCTATATCTTTGATGTTGCTAATACTTGCATCAAAGAAGTCATTGAGAGCACCATATAATCAGCGTATAAATGCAGACATGGTCTAATATATTCATTTTTAAACTAAATTAGAGTGTTCCCTAGGCATCGGCTTCTGCAGCCACTACAGGAGATGAAAATACCAGGTTAATACGACCATCTGTTAAAATATATTTCTGGGAGACTCTTTTTTTTTCACGACAGACGTCTGTTCCTTTAATGCCCTCATATTATAAAAACAGATCCCCTTAATTAGAAACAGTTCATGAAAACTGGATTGCAGCCTTCTTAAATGTAACCTCCAATGATCAGACCCTAATCTCTGAGACAGAGATCGGCTGTTATTGGTCAGGAAATGTATGTAGGTGTGTGCATCTCCATGTATTGTGTGTGTGCATACTTCCCAGCAACATTTATTTTAAAAAGTGGGTTGGATGGTCTTTGATTCCTGCTGCTAAGAACACATGTAGTCCATGTGTGGTGTGTTTATTTGCCATCTCTGGTGCCCCTCAAGATCCCAAAGTCTCACTTTGCCTTGTTCAATGTTTATCTTAGTTTAGGGGTTCAGCTCAGCCTTTATTCTATACACGATACATACTATTGAGAAAGACTCCTCTGTTATAGTTAGAAACAGACACATCTGGCTGAAAACTCCAAATACTAGAGCCCTTCAAAATTTTGGGGGTCAAATTTGAGGGAAAAGTGAAAGATTCAGTTACACGTTCATCCTTTGAAAAACAAGTATGTGTTTGTTTGAACTGGTTACAGTATTTGGTGAAATAGTCCAAAATGCAGCTACAGAATGATTAAAAGACCACCTCTGAGTAGAGGACAGGTTTTGAGTCTCTCTCCATACGACCACTAGTTTGACCACGATTAAGTCACATTATGAGCCAGTCAACCCG
This sequence comes from Neolamprologus brichardi, assembly GCF_056152115.1. Lineage (NCBI taxonomy): Eukaryota > Metazoa > Chordata > Actinopteri > Cichliformes > Cichlidae > Neolamprologus > Neolamprologus brichardi. The sequence goes on along the minus strand of NC_142113.1, from coordinate 26,706,830 downwards.
CATAATCTAAACACTTGGAAATATGTTTGCTGGAAATGAACAAAAACTTTGGACCCAGAGAAAGTTCTGAAACTACCAAAACTGGACCAGGAAAAAATACAGTTTGTTCAGTTGGGACATCTGCAGAATTACACAGAGGTATTTAGGGGTGATGAGGTATGACTTTAGAAGGTCTCACATTACTGATTTTCCCTCCATTGCTGCTCTTCTAAGCAGTTTTCAGGATGGAAACCAACAGCTGCTTTCGCCAGCTTTGCACGCTTGTGGCCCCACACAGCAGTGAGACAGAACAGAAGAATTTCTGACTCGAACGGCCAAAAATCCTGCAAGTTGTCAGTTACTGTAACTGCATGCTCACACAGGCAGTTAGTCATGCAGATATCAAAGGATGCCAAAGGGGGGGCAGACTAAGGACTAGTCCAACTTTCTCTGGGCAAAGTGCTTAGTCACTGTTGATTAGGAAGAACTCACTATGAAGATTCAATTTATTATGTGCGGGGAAGCAACCATGCTGACACAAGGACTTGTCACACAGTTGTCTGGTGCGTATCCACTGTGTGACAGTATTGTTTAACAACTCTTCATACTGCAAGTTAAATGGCTGAGTAGTTTTTATACAATTAATTTCTTTAATAAGTTTTGGAAAAGGGTCAGGGTTGAGGTTAAAAGAGGTCATTTGCTGACTGCTAGTATGATTTGACCACGAGAGGTATCTTTCAAGTAGAATGTAAACTTGACTTTGTTTGGTTTTTATTTTTTCCCTTATTAGGGTTTCTTATACCTACATAGAAAATGTAACTCACTGCCTCAATCAGTCATTTCTTCAACATTAAGGCTATCGGAGTCCAGTCCAAGATGTTAAGCTGTTTTAGACATTATAATCTACTTCATATATTTAAATATAATTATTCTCATTTTCTACTTCAGTTGTAACTAAACTCCCAACTCTTCCTTCTCTCAGTTCATGAATTTTCAGTGTTAATTTTTGCAAGAACTTTATCTCCACTTTCCTGTTTCAAAGAAAAATAAATCTTGTGTGCCTCAAAATAACTCAGCGCTCCAGTCATAATATTGTCAGACTAAGTTTGGACAGAGTTCTCCCGGAAATTAGGAACACACTCAGAGAAAGATGGCTGTATTTTCTTGTCCATATGCTCTCACCCAAGGCATTTTAAGAACACGCATGAGGAGACTTTGAAGAGCTCTGCAGCACCAAAGCTAGGATAGTATTGTGATTCCTAACAGCTTTCTTAGCTTTGCTTTTACATACAGCCAGATGTTGGATTTAGAAGCTGTTCTCAACCAGTGCTTTGAATGAAGGGTGAAAACTTGAATTTACCCTCCCAAGTCGAAGTAACCAATAATCCTTAAAGCAGCAGAAGAGGTAGAAGAGAAATTACATCTGGAATACTTCATCTTACATAGAATTTTCCCTTTTGCCTGCCTTCTGCTGTGTTGACTTTTCCAGTCACGGAGGAAAAAAGAGTGCAATCTGGAAGTCTGAGGGTTCTACGTGGTTACCGCAAGTGGTCAAAGGTTTCAGCCAGAGACAGCGCTCTCATCGCCATGCTATGTACATTTGCATAGCCAAAACCCATATGAAGAACCATCAGTCAGCATTAACGATACCTTCCCAATAGCTAAGGCATTCCTGGGCTCTTAAAGTGGTAGTAGGTATGACGTGTCTTCAAAACAAAAGCTCACTTGAATTTCACAAGAATAATATTACTAAGGTCCAGAATGTCACCTTTGCAGTGGAGTGATCAGCTGGATCGCTTCCACTTGGACCAAAAGTTGGGTTTTGCTTCTGGTTCTCTCAGTGTAACCATCCAGACACGCAAGACTCTCGAAGACAGCTGGACTGATCTGGCCCATTGATTGTAACATCAGTTTGCTCACGAAGGCCAGTGTTGAAGGCAGATTCTTAGTGTGTTATGTTGAAGTCTCACGCGCTGGAGTGGGACAGCAGCAATTACCAAAAAAAAAGGTAGAACTTGATTTTGCTTTATGTCAAATATTAAAAAGCTTTGCCAAGTAACACAGAAAAGAAAAGCAAGTCAAAGTGGACAATAACATAATTGTAAAATGGGAAGAAGCCAATGGCTTCATTTCTTTCCTTTCTGACTCTAATAAAGACATATTCACAAAATTAACTTTAACTACCAATTAAGTTAGTTTAATCAATTTCTAGCCACAGCACAAAAAAGCTGTGATCCATTTGCTCTTATACTTCCATACAAGCAGACTTCCTTTTTAGCAACCACCACAGGACGTAACCAGTGTTGGCTCTTACATAGAACTCAGGTTCAGTCCCTCTTCACACTCAGAAGCTATGTTTATCTTTTATATCGTCTATGAATAACACAAGGTCAACTGGACAAAACAGTCGGGTGTTTTGTCACAAGGGATGTTGGGTAGTATTTCAGTGGGTCTTGAACCAGCTACCAGCCTAAAGCTGAGACCTTGCTCCCTTGCTTTGTCTCAGAGGGTATTAAAGTTTCCATCTAAGGCTCTAAATCACACTCCTGGTATCAGCCATGATAACAGCATGTTTGTCCTGCCTGGCGCTGTGTATAAATAAAGAGACTATCATACTCAAGGAAGTTAGCCACTATAGAATAAGTGTATGCAAAATTTGCACTGATATCATAGACTATTTAATTTTGTCCAAAACATCAACAATATAAATGCAGCCACCTGAAGAAAAACAGTGATTCTCCCTGAGGCAGATCAAAATTCTTCTGAGATATGGACCTTGAATCTTGGTCACCACCTGTCTGCTAAACTGCATGGGTCTTACAATCCTTGCAGAGTATCTTTAGAGCAGAATTCCCAGTAGCCTATCTGAATGTGAATTATGTGCTTCTAGTCATACACAATGAATATGCAACAACCTAATGGCTTGCAAATGAGAGGAAAGTCTGGAAGACTGCCATAACAGAAATAGCTACTAAAACTTTTGCCATCTCCTGTTTTCTTATCATCGGCTCAAGCAGGCTCTGAATTTAGCATCCTATTCAGAGCATATTTATTTTACCTTGACAAGACGGCTGGGCTGGCACCAGCTTCATTGCAAGATGCTTCGTAATTAGGTTGTATTTAAATGTATTTACAAAGCAGAGCTATAACTGAAATGAGACCAGCGTACAATCGCGCAGCCACATTCCATGCTGATAATTAGAAAACTTCTCAGACGATAGGTTTGCTGCTTTTCTGCCTATTCAAATGATCGTTTTTAAGGCTGCGCCCAGAAGAACACTATTGTTTCTGTTGCTAAAAGTGACAAAGTGCTCACTTTCCTTCAGAGAAGGCCGGTCGTTGCATTGAAAACTGGGTGATGCGCAGTGATAAATGATGTGAATCAACATTTCAATAAGGACTGAGGTGGAAAATAGTCGACCTATCATTTAAATCAGCTTAAGCGCTCGTGTGATCTTTCGTCATGTTCCATATTTTCTTTCCCAGGAATGACCAGCTTACATTTGCAATGCAATTTGAGGTGTGTGTAGTACATCATTTGTCTGGTCCTTGTGTTGCTGGCTGATATTGCCATGTTTAAATTCCAACATATTGCCTTGACAACATCATACCAGAGATATATTACACAGTCATTGACTGAGTGCGTTACCCCTGGCCCCACCGTGTCCTTGATGCCACTACCCTTCCTTAAACTGTAATTTATTTGTTGTTCACTTGTCACTTTTGTTTGTCATCAACAATGCATTTTACCTCGAGCAATAGCTCATCCATTTAGCATTACTTAAGTAAGAAAGATGTTAGCTGGGGAGAGTAATCCCTTCATGCACAGGATGAAATGGTTTTCAGAAAAATAGGGGCTATTGTGCTGATAAATATGGATGATATAAAATAGATTAAACCGTGCTTTCAACAGAAGGGAGCGAGGGAGGCTGTTCACGAGGAACAACAAAGACACTACAGAGGTTTTCGAAAGCCCCGTTTCTGCTTACAGGTTTCCCAACTTATATTTTCATGTCAGTTACATTTGGATTTTTATTGCAGCCAATCAATAACTCCACATCCAGATTTTAGGCATTTTCTAGGTAGCTATAGCTTTCATAAAACACCCTGTTTATGTTTTGACGGCAGAATAGAAAAGAATTTGTCTGTTGTCTTAACCACACTTTAAATTTGAATCATAAGTGAACATTTCTTTTGCAGTGTGTGTGGTAGCAGCCATGTTAGCAACAGCAAAGGTACCTGCTAGAGCCCCACCAATAAAGAATTTTTAAGACCAGCACATCGCTAATACTTGGTGATTTTAATAATATAATATATTGGACAATGTTTGACAAAAAGAAACAGATTTACCTAACATGTGTAGTTATGAGCCCTTACTAAGATAATATGATGGTGTAGTTTAAAAGTAATCTTTTACTGTTACAATAAGTTGGACTTCCAATACTTGCACTACACTTTATTGCACTTTTCCACTCTGTGTACTGTTGTATTTATGTATTCTTATTCTTCTTTATATCTCCTTCTATTTCTATTCAAGTTGTCACGGTCCTGGGTCAGTGACCCAGTGTTTTGAGTTTCTTGTGCCTCTGAGTTTTTTGTATTATGTTCTTAGTTCTCTTTGTTGTCCCAGCTTATTCTTTAGTGTAGTGTCTTAGTTTGGTTTTCTTGTATTCTGTTTAGTTCTCTGAGTATTTAGTAGCTGCCCTCTGTGTCTCTTTGTTGTTGGTGTTGTCTGTGTTTCTTAGTTGCTCTGTCTCCCTTAGTCTAGTTTGCGTCTTCCTGTTTTACTTTGAAGGTCTGTGTCTCATGTGAGTGTATCCTACTTTGCTCCCTTGTCTCGTCAGTTCTGATTTCCCCCAGCTGTGCTCTCCTTCTGTGTCTCATTCCCCTCGTTACTTCCCAGTGTATTTAAACCCTGTGTTTCTCTGAGTCAGTGTTGCGTCGTCCCTCTTGCTGTGTGGATCTCCCTGTGTCTCCCTGTGAGTTTTAGTTTGTTGTTTCCCAGTTTAGTTTAGTTTGTATGTTTTTTCCTGCCAGTCAATAAAGCTGTGACTTTGAGTTAACACCTTGAGTTTGAGCGCCTGCATTTTGGGTCCTACTCCTGCCTGCCACACTGCACTCCACAAGTACAGTACTATTGTGCTTATTCTTAATGTATCTTATTTCTGTATAGTTGTATATTTGAATTTTTATTTTTACAGTTAGCACCTTTGATCTAGGAGGACGATATTTCATCCCACCGTATACTTGAGTTTTTCTTGTCAACCCAACAATATACACTCGACTTGACTACTTGGGTTGCTCATTTACGCTGTCCTCGGGTCAGCTGCTTGAAGGGCGTTTCTCCCGTCTCTTCCTTACTCTTTAAATTTTCAGTATGATTACAGATACCAATATATCAGAAAATAGCTAGTGTAATGACATCATTCACAACTCAGTCATAAGAGCCTGCAATGCTGTCTGACCAAAATCGCTCATTCACACTACTCACCTCTGAGTTGACTTATGCCATGTTTGAAGTTGGTCGCATGCACGTTTCTCGAGGTGGGAGCAAAAGCAGAAAGACTGAGAGACTTTCTTGACTATTATTCTGTGTGTTAATTCTCACAACGTGCTAATCCTTTGTCGCTTCCCTTGTGTCTTCAATACGTGCTACATAGTCTTTCATTTCGATGGATTTTTGTTTTAGGATTCGCCTTGCAAATCCATTCACGAGTATAACTGAGTGAGATGGCCCAAGAGGACCCCGAGAGGAAGTGATAAACTTGGCTGTTGTTTGACAGCATCCAAGAGTGAATAACATGTCCTCATCGCATCAGGCAGCTACTTCTGCTGCTTCCCAGTTTGTCATGAAAGCACTTGTCTGATTTTTACGGAAGAGAGGCCCAGCAGGGCGAGAGCAGAGACGTACTGTAAATTCACCCAGGCGATGCTTGTGTTCGCCTTAGGAATGTAGAGTTGACACCCACATCACGCCCACCCTCCACAGCCAGCCCGATGCCTTGGGAAAGCCCATTTGTCAGTTGTAATCTTTAATAACCATAGCTATTACTGTATACTGCAGAACAAATGGGACTTGTTATTATTCATGCAGATCCTAATCAGACGTATACTAAGAACGGGTTGACATCTACGTGGCCTGTGGGAAGACTGACTGTCCTTTTAATGTAATCATCTGTAATTGACACTAACAGTAAATGTTCTTTTGCAATGAAGAAGAGCAAAGGCAGAGACAAATGTTCTTGAAGTGAAATAATTTCTGCTGTTTTAACTTTCTGTTTCAAACACAGAGTTGAAATGTCAGAATACTTCTGTCGAAAACAGAAAGTTGAAGGGGAATACTTCAATACTTAAGCAGCACTAGTCGCATCTAGGATGTGATCAGCATAGAAATAGTCGTATGTATTTGTAATCAGAAAAACATCAAATAGAGATGCGGTGCATTAGAATTACACCACGTTTATGCGCTCTCTTACTGCAGGCTGCGGGTTGGACGCGTTGGTCAGTCTTATATGTTGTTTATCTGTAACTAACATTGTATTGTACAGACTATGACTCAAAAATTCGAGCACGTTTGACATTTTTAGCCTTCATTTTTCTCTTCTACATAAATTAGTTTTGTCTGAGAGTTTCTAAACACGTGTGCGACTGTTTTGACTGCTCACTTTTATTGCCCTGTCAGGCTTCCCCACCTGACAAGTAATTATCTTCTCAGCATCGGCAAATAGAAACATACCCACATAAATACTGTTTTCTTTATGCATCAGGTTAAAAACATAGGAAATCTAATCTCAGAGCTTGATAATAAGCGATTTACATTACTATTACCATAATAGTCGAATCATTTGTTTCCTCTTAAACAGTTTATAACATTGAGAAATTCAAAGAAAATTAAAAACGTTTTTTTCTGCGCAGGTGAAACGTGATCTCTGTTTAGCCATTGGGCTTCAAGACTCCTGAATAGTGCCCCATTATATAAAGCCCAGTGTCCCTTGGAAGTAAGAGGGAGGGCAGGAGAAACCTGACGTGAAGTGAAAGACTCTTATCAGTGCTTTTATTAGTGCGGTGGGTACTGCTCAGCTGCTCTGACCAGCCTGCTGCCGCTGCAGTGGGGATTCAGACAGAGAGAGACTTCTGGTATGAACATGATTCTTTCCTCAGCACCGCTGTAATAAATGGGGATTCAGCAGTCATCGAAGCTACTCTTGAACATACACTTGCTCTCTCCAGTGTCATAAAGCCGTTTCTCAGAAACGTCTTGCAGGGTGAGAACATATGCTTGTGTCGTCACCCTGTCGCAATGCAGCCATTTGCCGGTCCTGTCAACCATCATAAATAGTCTGTAAGGACATCAATACAGCCTACAGCGTGGCTCTATATCACATCCTGAGCAGCTCGCAAATCACTCGCTAATTATCCCACCGGGCTATTTTAAATACCTTTTTCCATAGCAGTCTTCCATGTGCGTGTATCTATGTATGCATGCTTGACAAAAGCACACATGCACAGACAGACACAATATGATATTTTTAATAAGCGGTAAGTGATCAGCTGCACAGGGCAGACTTCGGTGAATTTCCAGGGATTATAGTGGCAGTCACTGGGCCCTGGTGCGTTAAAACAGGTGTTATTTCTGTACTGGAAAAACCAAGAGTCTTCTTGGTTACCAGACACAGCATTTCACATTATGTTTTTTCTTTTTTTTCTTTTTTTTTTAACAAAGTTTTATATTTTACTTGCAAAAAATGCTAACTAAGAACACTTACTGCCTTCCTCAGGAGGACCATGAGAATAAGGGAGTAGCAGTAATGCACTATTAGGCGGGGTGCCCTACATCATATTTCACACTCGGAGAAATATTCTCTTTATTAGAATGCCAATACATCCCACTTTAACAGGACTCAGAGGACGTTTGTTGTATATCAAAATGAGATGGAAGACTGGTTCATTGCCCGAAATGTGGGTCCTGCTACATTTAAAGATACAGTACTTACCAGAGATTTCACTTTATTTTTTTTTGAGTTATTAAAAAAAGTAAGCAAAAATATCCTTAAAAGTTTTACTAGGTTTAATTAGGGGAGAATTTCAAAGAATAAGTGCTGAGGAAATCTAATAATAGATGTGGTAATTTGCTTTTACTTTATTTAATCTACTGTGTACCTATTAATCAGCTTAAAGGGGTCATTTAGAAAGTTGCATTTTAGCAAATTTTTACAATTGAATTACTTGTGATAATTTTACTGGCTTTAGTAATCCAGATCCGTGGATGCTCGGAATTAGTGCGCATACACTCAGCTCTGGGTTGGTTACATCCCTCTGCACACAATTATATTAGAGTTTTTTCCTGACTTGCATGACACGTGCTGGTGAGAGCACAGGGGTTGCTTTCTGCTGACCCAAATTCCAATAGGTCACTTTGGATGAGGTTCAACTCAGCTGACTATGATGTTAAGCAGAAAACAGGGTTTAGATTCAAACTTATAAGTGACATTGTAATCATAAACCATTCCCATCGTAAATCATGTTTTATTTTGAAGCTCAGAGTTTAAAGAGCAAATGCTGGGAGTTAAGTACTCTATGCTCCCTGAGACAGGAGGAAAGTAAAGCTGAACGAACCCTAGGTTTTATTTCCCAATTTTCTACCACTGTCACAATTACTGTAGCATTACAGCAAATTTAATGATAATTTGTTAGTCATACAAGCAAAAACCCAGGCCTGGGGCACTCTTCCAAACACTTCATTCCAAATGAAACAAAATTTCATTGCGAATAGCAGTTTTGATGAGAGTTACGTTGCAGATGGGTGACGTACATTAACTCTGACACGTGCAAATAAGGGGATATATCATTGCATTAGCCGGGGGATGATTAAATGAACATAATATATGAGAAATGGGATTAATAGTACATCTTTCTTAGAAACACATAGATGTTAACAATTTTCATATGTCATGCGTGACTTTCATTCAGATTGCCCCCCCCCCCCCCCCCCCCTCCCCATTAAGGAAAAGATGGACTACATACAGATGTATATATATATACATACGATCATTAAAGTAATATAGTGTACAAGGCTCACAAGTGCTCACTGGTTTTCAATTTATCAGTTGCACACACAGAGACAGTCTCCTCTCAGTCCACACCTCAGTCTCTCTTCTCCCCCTTTCTTCACTATAAAAAGAAGCAGAGACCGTCATCAGTCCAATCGCCACCATATGTGGCCTCACCTGCCTCCCGGCTCCGCCCCTTTGAGCTCACTGCACCACGCCTGCATCTGAGCCAGGGACCACGCCTCCACCACATATAGTAGTTATAGTCTACTGTAAATAATCCATCCATCCATCCATCCATTCGCTTCCGCTTCTCCTTTTCAGGGTCGCAGGGGCGCTGGAGCCTATCCCAGCTGTCATAGGGCGAGAGGCGGGGTACACCCTGGACAGGTCGCCAGTCTGTCGCAGGGCCAACACACAGGGACAGACAACCATTCGCGCTCATATTCACTCGCACATTCACACCTAATGGCAATTTGGATTTTCCAATTAACCTATCCCCACAAGCTGCATGTCTTTGGACGGTGGGAGGAAGCCGGAGTACCCGGAGGGAACCCACGCAAACAGGGGGAGAACATGCAAACTCCACACAGAAAGACCCCGGCCTGATGTTGGAATTGAACTCAGGACCTTCTTGCTGTGCGGCAACAGTGCTAACCACCGTGCCACCGTGCTGCCTACTGTAAATAATATAAAAGAAAATACTTTAATACGCTGGTGAAGTGGTTGAACCTGAACTCTTGGTGCTTGGTTGGGCTTCTCAAATTATGACCTCAATCATACGAGAGCTACCCAACAGGTGAGCGAATCAATTCGGCAGATAATCGGACTCGTTGGACAGGACACGGCTCTTGCCATTCATCATTTAACCAAAGACAGACGGTGCCGATTTGACATCTTGTCATTTATCACGAACATACGCAGCCTGACTAATGCGAGCCCGCATAATGACTTTATCAATAACTCATCATCTGTGACCAGTACATCAGAAGCTCTGTTTACTTCATTTTTTTGAACAGGACTCTTTTATTTTCTGCCCACCGATTACAGCTTGTCAAACAAATGACCTCAATTAGTGGATCAGAGCCGCGAGTGCTATGAAAGTTACTGTTAGAGTTTAATATCTCCTGACAGTATTGGCATTAAAATACGGAGTCTGTCGCTGCCGTGTGCTTTGTATAAGAGGTGCACACATTAGACTGATGGAAATCTAATTACATTGGCAATTCACAAAAGAGTGGAGAAAGTGCTGGGTTTGCAGTACAAAACATGGTCTACTGAAATACACCAGCAGAACATCTCATAGTCATACAAATGAGATTTTCAATCTGAGAGATGGGATCATGAAGCCTGAAGCAGTTTGTCATCTCCTGATTTGCACTCTCTGGCTTTTTTCTCTCAGATAGAGCTATCTGTAAAATTGCAAAGGAAGTGGTCATGCAGCAGAAACAGAGGGTGATGACGGCTGCTTCCTCTAAGCGATGATATTTCACCAGATTAAAAAGCAGTGTTCTGATAATGGAACAGCGGCTTTATTTACCACCGGCAGTAGTCGAAGTATTGTACGTGTCCTGAAGGTGTTGTTGCCAAGCATCAAAGAACAAAGATGCTGCTCTTTAAAACATTATTTTAGTTTTTTCTGTCGTCTCTGTCTCGCTCGGCATCCGTCCTGCCGGGGTGACTAGTTGCTCATGCTGAGTGCTTCATTTTCTTTTATTGTTTTCAGCCCAAACAGAACAAAGCTCCAGATGCCAAAGACATTTAACATGCCTTCCAGTGCACTAAAGTGTGCTTCACCAGAGGAATTACCCTGACATCTCAAAGCTTTGATGATCGAGCTATATGTGTATGAGAAGTCAACAGAGAGCAGCAAAACAGACGTTTATTTTTGAGCAAAGACGGAACAAATATTAAAAATGACTAAAGAAGGAAAATATGGATGAGGATGTGAAATTCTACATGAAAGTTCTTTGTAGCCTTGTTTCAGACAATGTAGTCCATCCGTCTGTCCGTCCAATCCTCTTCTCGACAGCTTATCCAACACAGCGGCTGGACCCTCTTATAGGTTATAGGTTGACAAAGTAGTTCAGGATGACTTGTTTTTAGAAACTAGAGGTTCTATAGAATGAAAAACACTACGTATCAGAAAAACGGTGTGTGGAAGTGGCTAAGAATAACTGACAAATATCATAATAATATAGTAGACATTGTCTAGTTTTAGAGAAGTGATGTTAATGTCTATCATTACTTTCCTAAAACACGGGAATTAAACCTTTTAGCAGACGCTACTCAAACAGAAGTAAGTGATGCATTCGATGGGGACTAGCCGTGGACTGCAGCAGAATATGGATTGTATGTGGAAACGACTGAAAAATGCTGTGCACATGTTCATCGTGACAAAGTAGTAAGGTTCAGAAATGCAATGAGTGCCCTAACTCACTGGCTTTGGTCATGTCAGAAGCTGCAAGGACAAACATGTTAGTCGAGTGGTCGGTTAGTCAAAAAGAACCAAGTGTTAAAGGGAGGCAACACCTTTCATCAGTGGTGTCCAGTGACTTTTTTAAAAAAGCAAGCGAATTACCATTTTCTTTTAGTTGGTAGTGGTTGTATATAAAAACTAAGTCACGTTTTTTTTTGTTTGTGATTTGTTTGTTTACATTTTTTTAATTGTAGATTGCAGAATGGCTCTATCCTTTACTTATAAAACTGAAAAATGGTAAATGTGTTAGGATTTGTTTTTAAAAAAGTTAATATTCTGCAACCGAGGTATCGTGTACAGAGGAATAAACTGTTCTGACATTTTTATTTGCTCGTATTCTTTTTCTCTTAATTAATTCTTATCAAATATAGTAAACAATGTAGCAGAGTAGTGAGCTTTATTTAAAAGTTGGTGCTGTGACTTAATCATTAAAAAAATGAATTCAGTGTAAAAGTATGTTAACTTTATCTCTAAAACTCACTATCGGTAATATGTATAAGGTATCAGTATATCAGTAATATAATATGTGGAATCTATGTATCCATATATAAATTACAGAGCAATGAAGTCAGTCTCATAGCACTGAAGCTTTTTCACACCTCAGTCACATGCAAGCTTTTTTTCTACATTGTTGTCACTCTTCACTTTGTACTGACACTGAAAATTTGCCTTTAGGCCTTTTTTTATATTTGTAGTTTTGAGCTGCACTTCAGGGTCATGTTTAGGCAGCAAAACGACTAAACTAATTTAATCATTTTAATGCACTGGTATCTCTGATACAATCACGCTGCAGGAAAAGTGAAAATAAACAAACCATTAGTACGAAAAAAAAAAAAAAGTGCTTCATGAAACAGTGATGGCTCAGGGCATTAATATACCGCGTTCTGTCTTTTATCTCTGTGCTGCCTCTCTAGCTGATACCCCCCAAAAATTATTTCACTAAAGTAATTGGTGTTATTTTTGCAGCTTTTATAATGGCGTAAAATGGCTAGTGTGCTTTGCAACAGGGTGGCTTGTTAGAACGGAGAACCGAAAAGAGAGAGAGCTGGAGCTTCTGATAATGGACAACAACTCAGTCAGGGCAGGACTCGCACTGTGCAGTCTTTTTACCAACCGCAGCTCCTCCCTCCCTTCTTACCATCATCCCTCATCCGTGTTTGTGTTGGAGGTGGAGCACTGCTGGCTGTGAAGCATCTGTCTCTTCTTAGGTTTGGGATTTTCTTCCTTCCTATCTCTTTCTTTCCTTCCATTGATCCTATTTCTTGTCACGTATCCAACCCTGCTTATCCCTCACTTGCACAAACACCCCTCCACTTCATATCCTTCCTTCCCTCCATCCCTCAGCAAATTCCACCTGCCTCCTGCCTATTGAGACAGAAGTCATCCTAAGCTTTTTCTACTAATGGTGAGGGGAGAGACAAGACGTGAATCGAGCTACAACAACATGTGGCAGGATTAGGAAACTGCAAAGCACAGAATGTCAGAACAAAGCTGATCATTAGTGCATTGATATGTTACTGCTCAAGAAGTACTTTGTGTGTCTGTTTTTAACCCATTACACACACACTGCACTGTGATTGATGCTGGTTGTTTTTTTTTCTTCTTCTTTTGGCCTCCAAATAGCACCGGTGTGCTATAAACTTTATCGAGTAGAACACTGATACTTTCTCTGAATCTGCAGCTGATCTCAGGAACATTGAGTTGTACTTTTTACGATGCGAGTGTGATGAAAAGTGGCTGCAGACGGGGGCAAAGACACACCGAGACGCTTGAAATTTGTGGTTTTGCTGCCCAAAGCGCTTTTGTTTTTGTAACAAATTACTGAAACTCCATGATCGCAGTTACAGTATCCACACAGGCCTACTGTTTGGCTTCCCCACATAAGATTAATAAAATACTGTCAAAGGCTTGTTGGCGTTGCATTCAGCTCAAATTCCCTTGAATATATGTACCAACCAGGAGGGTTTTAAAAATGGCTTATGGCTCGATGCTGCAATAACAGGAAAAAAAAAAACAGAAAAATTATGGGAAGTAAATATCAGTCCATCCTGGAATTTTCTGAAATTGAAAAAAAAATGTAACAAGTAGAAGCAATAGAGAAAAAGTTGGCAATATTTTTAAGTGTACGTAACATTGGTAATCCTACTAAATAGCAGTGATTATAATCGTAGACGTGTTTACGTTTTCCAACATTTCCTATGGGTTTAAGACTATGATGCATGCATATGCATTCAGCTCTTTACTGCATCTGCTTTAACACTGTTAATGCATCTTTTGTTCCTGAAGAATGTCGATTTCATGCAGCCCCCCCAACCCCTCCCCCGTTTTTTATTATAATCATTGATGATTACCCTGACAGAGCAAAATGTTCCAGAGGGTCTGCCAGCTGAATGAATTTGTTCACAGTGTGGAATCCCTCTGCTGTCTGAGAGCCACACTCTGCTAGTAGGCCTCCAGTATGATGGAAGCTGCTGGTTTAGACTTCTCACTGTGGTCTCAGTGGGCACTAACATTGTGGCAGGTGTATCAGAGGTGTAACTCTGCTTGTTGACATTTTGTTTCAGTGGACTGGGAATAGGGTCTGCTCTTCAGACTTTGTTTTAAAGAATGGTTTGTAGCAGGATGGCTCAGAAACAAAGGGAAAGCGTCCAGCTCTACAGGTACAGTGCATGCAGCTACACCTGTTCCTGTGTTAGCCTTCTTGTACCATCTTATATCATCACTCAGCACACAGAGCAGGCTATAAGCCCACAAGGCCACCAGTGGAACCCTTATTTGAAAATAAAATGGTATCTGAAGGAATTTAGAAAAAACAGCATTGCGCAGCCTTGAGGATTCTACCCATTTACCATTGTCCTCCTATAACATTTTCAATTTCACAAGGGACGAAATACATGCAAACGTTTTCTGGCCACATTAATAGGTTCACCTGATCAACTACTCGTTAGCACAAGTATCTAATCAGCCAAGTACATGGTAGCAACTTGGGCCATATAGACATGACCAAGACGACCTGCTGAAGTTCAAACTGAGCATCAGAATGGGAAAGGAAGGTGATTTGAGTGATTTTGAACATGGTGTGGTTGTTGCTGCCACAGACTGACTATTTCAAAACGGTTAATTTACTGTGATTTTCCTCCGTAACTGTCTTTAGGATTTACAGAGAATGGTCCAAAACTGAAAAAAATGCACTGGGCTTTGTTGAGGTCAGAGGTTAGAGGAGAATGGCCAGAGTGCATAAGGGTGATATCAAGGCAACAGTAACTCAAATAACCACTTCATAGAAATGGGTATCCAGAAGAGAATCTCTAATGTTTCTGCCGTGTATCAATAGTTCAGATTGGTGATGGTAGTGGTGGTATAATGGTCTGGAGGATATTGTCTTGGCACACTTTGCAACCCTCAGAAACAACTGAGCGTCATTTAAATGGTGATCATATCCATCCATTTATGACCACAGCGTAACCTTTTCCCGAGGGCTGCTTCCTGCAGGATATTGTGCCATATCACAAAGCTCAAATCATCTCAAACTGGGAGATTGGAATCCTTTTCTGCAACCGATAAATCTGCAACAACAGTGTGATGCTATCATGTCAACATGAACCAAATTATTGTTGAATATATGCCAATAAGAATGAAGGCAATTGTGTGTACTGTTGTCAGCGGTGTACCTAATAAAGTCTAGTATAGTGGCTGGTGAGTAATCACTCTCATATCAGACATATCAGTCACCCAAAGTTCTTTTAATTCATATATTTTTGTCCTTCTCATAACTGAGTACTTGTATTACCCACAGTGCAAGTAAACCTCCAGCGGGGCATCGTGGGATTCAGCTTTGTTGTGCTTGCAGGAGACTGTAGCGACTGGATAACCTTGTATCTTTTATATTTATTTTTTATTATTCCAATCAACGGTGACTCAGTGTTAAGAATGAAGAATGTACGACAGCTGGACATGTGACTGTGCTTGAAACCTAAGAGTGCTGTATTTAAGTGACCTCAATTGTCAAGTTTCAATCAATTGGATCAACTCAATTCCTGCACAACTGGCACACAGTGTGTAGTCCAGCTGTGTACATTTGTAATTTACCTGCCTTTCTTTTTTCCCCTGTTATGTTTGTGACCTGGATTTAGAAAACTAAACTGTCTGTCATGGGAAACAATTAGGGCTGTACCGAATAAAGCTCTGGAGTTTCAGTAGAAACAGACTGAACTCGTTTGGTACTTTCTCACAATTTGAAATGAGTCAGTCACAAAAGTGGGAAAATGAAAATGTGGTGTTAAAAGTGCAGACTGACTGAATCACCTGTGCTGGACGCTGTGTTGTCAAGGCTGGCTCTGGGATCTGTCTGGAGAAATCTGCCAGTGTTGCAGTTATGTTTGACATGACAGCCTTCCTCCCAGGGGTTAAGCATCATTCATATTCATGAGAACGATGTTTGAGAGCTGCTGGGAGCCGAACGCTCTATAAAACAACTGTGAGGCTTTTTAGCCCCAGTCCCTTCCTGCTCAGCATTTCGGTAGAATGTCATGTCTATTTTTCCCCACTGATATCCAGCCAATACAAACACATGTATTCCTTGTTGAGTTTTGTCAAAATAATCACCAGCTAAACAACTGAATTTAGAAAGGCCAAATCAATACTTTAGAGCTGCCTGAATCTCACTTTTCTGATGTTTCTGTTTCATGCTTCATGCTATGTTAACTACTTCCCTTTTTCATCAATTTACTGTCGATCTGTTGTGTCTGTGCTACATTTCCCAGCAACCATTTGTCAGTAGGGATGGGTATCGTTTAGGTTTTATCCGATACCGGTGCCAAACCGGTACTTTTGAAACGGTGCCGGTGCTTAAAGAATGGAGAACACAAAATTGGTCCAAAAACCTCTCATGTTTAGCTGTTTTTTTGTAAAACGATAACAATGTTAGCCTTTTCTGCAGCTATAGGGCATATATGGTATCACTCTGGGCTGGAAGCAGTGCTTAATCAATGGAAAAAACACAAACTTTGTCCAAAAACCTCTCATGTTTAACTGTTTTCCACTTTTTCTTTGGTCATTTTAGCCTTTTTGGCCAGGGTGAAGGGAGTATCTGCCATCAAACAAGGAGACAGCCACATGTAGCTATGATGGTGTTTGCTAGTTCAACTTACATGCATTAATGTAATAACGCGGTTAGCGTACTCAACGTAAATTACACACGAACAACATTAAGCTACTGACCCAGAGAAGAACGGCTGCTGCTGCCATCATCATCCGTCATCATTTCTGCTACACTGGCAGGGCTAGGGGCCAGGACTCTCCTCTACGGGTTTTGGGGGATGTTGCTAACTCCGGGTCCGATAACAGGCAACCCACCCGCAGTAGATGTGCTAGGTGTGAGGTCTCGCAGCAAGCTATCAAATACGGCGCATTTCTCGGCTTTTAACAAAATGCTATACGTCGCCAGGTGTTTCATCAGATTCGAGGTGTTACCTCCTTTGCACAGTATCACCTTAAAGCACTTGTTGCAGGCTGCTGAGCTTGCATTCTGTAGCTCTGCCCTAAAAGAACGTACGTACCTAGGCCCGCCTACTATCCTTGGAAAGGTAAAATGATTGGCTAGAATCTAAAGTGTATGACATCTCAGGAAAAAACAGCACCGAAATGTGCACTGCTTTTCGGTCTGGTTACTACCGTTTATGTCAGAACCAGTGCCATAATGGCACCAGATACCGGTACCCATCCCTATTTGTCAGTCAGACACTGTGTTCAGCTTTGTTAAGCCTTTGTTTAGTCTTTGAACACATTTTGAGCCATTGCTGAGTGCTTGTTGGGTTGGCTCATGTACGTGTTTGTTAGATATTACTTACTCATGAAATAAGCACTTCATACCATGTCAGGCTGGCATTGCACACGTATAAAGAAAGTTCAATGTCTTTAATTTTTTACGTACAGCTTGAAAATCATCAGAGCATAATGGTTTTAATATCTCTTGCAGCTCCTGTGCACACTTTCTGTAAATCCTTGCAGTATATATTTTGTAGTCAATGAGCACACATCATCTAAGGCTAAGCAGCAGCTTGTGTGGGACACCGTCCAGGCCTCTGTGGGGGGCGTGGCACTTGAAAAATTCGGTGTAATGAAGCATTCACAGCAGAGGTGTGTAAACAAATCCTGTGTATTCCAATCAAGGTTATTTGGCCTAATATGCCGAAAGGAGAATTAGATTCTGACGCAAAGATCATTAACAGTAATTTTCTGAGGTTGGCTCAGTTTTGGCCATGTTCCACGTTGCCCTAATTATGTCCCCATGTACTATATGTGCATATGAAGTCAGACATAAAGAGCACTGGAGGTCAGTTGGCTGATTTGTCTAACAAACACATCCTGTTCCAAGTCAGCCTTAATCAAGTTTGTGCTCTTATAGAGTGAAATGCTAAGGATGGTATAGTTAACCAAAAACTGTGTGAAAAAACATTTTAACACTCAACATTTTAACTCAGTTTACACTTGTTTTTATTGCAATAAATCTTTCCTCTGACATATGCTTGCCATACAATAATTAAAATGGACCTTTTATTAATTCATTTATATCACAAGAAATTAAATGAGAAAAATAGAAATCAAACGACAAAAAACAAAGGTGTAGGTTGTTACAGCTACATCTTTAACCTCTGATTAAAGTATGGAATCGTGACAAAAGATGGAACATCTGTTCCACTGTAAATATTAAATCCAACAATAAATGAACTCTTTGTATCTAAGAGCATTTTCACATTTAAACATTTGAATAATTATGTTCGTTCTATACAGTTTTTTTCAAAGTTCAACCCCCACAATAGAAACAATGACACTTTACATTGTTCTTAACCTGCGATTTCTGAAAAATATATATAATTTCCTTTTATTTCATATTAAGTATTCCTTTTTTTAAACAGATGGTGGATACCAAGTAGCAATTGGCCATTATATTCTTTGTACATAATTTGACTTATGTTAAATTTCATAGACAACTTCAGATATTTTTTGTGAAAAGCTTTTGTCCTAAGGAAGATGCGTGGAAAAATATTATCCATAAACATTAGCCTTTACTATCTAATTTAAAGGAAAAGTATGCTTAAACCTTAAAATGCATCACATGAGTTCTTCTGTAACAACCAGAAATCTTTCAGTAGTGGTACATCCATTAGCTGCCTGCTCCCTAGTTTCTTATTCCCTTTGAGTGCTGGTATATTTTTGAGCAACTAACAGTCTGGATATGCACTTTCTGCCTTTACTATTACAGAATGAGAAAGTCTGTGGTTAGGGTAGTGAGTCACATTGGGTGAGCATATTGAGCGGGGGACAAGGGAACGATGACGTGAAATATTTCCTTAATCCTAAGATTAACGATTGACTCATCCCACGATTCCAAATGGCAACAGAAATTCAAAGAGAATTGAATGCAGTGCTCCAATTATTAAAAAATGAAATTGTGGAGTGTGAAATGCTGAAGGCACAGTTGCTGTATTAACAGGCCAATCAGGCAGACTGTGGTAGAATTGTAAAATTCAATAATTCAGGGAGAAATTACTCTTCAGAAGGGAGATGTGAATAATTCAGGGTATTATGACTTAAAGAATTATCAGCTGGATTCAGAATGGAGTGGATTTATGATTAATTCACAGCTGGATTAATGGTGTTTCAGTTGGAGCGTCAGTTTACATCAGCGGGACGGGCTGTCCACTTTAAAAGAATGGTGAAAAGAAAGGGATTATTGTCAGCTGTGTCCCTTTGATGAATTTTCAGCTGGCGATGTGTGCCAGTGCAAGAAGAAAACAATCCGGTGAGCTCCAAGTCTGCGAGTTTTATACATTTGCGGGTGACGGCACAACGCGGCGAGGGCAGTCTGCTGTTAAGTAGTCGGGATAATTGGAGGAGACGTGTCCTGTGCACTGTTCGTAATAGTCATCGCAGCTGGCTCGGCGTGAAAGTCATGAGGGTACATATGAAGAAGCACTAAAGCGGTTATGTGAAGAAAATGTGTATAGGATCAGGAGCTTAATCTACAGGATAAAGAGACCGAATTGTGGCCAGACGTCAAATGGTCCAATCAGCCCTCAGTTATCGCATACTGTCTGCTTCTTTCTGACTGATTCAAGTGCACTTGAGCAAGGCTTTGAACACTCAGCTGCACTAATGAAGTGGCTAAGCTTGTACTGTAGCTGGAGGGTAATTAAAGGCAAGGTATTTACATTTTTATTATTACAAAGATATACAATTATAATCATTCAAATAATTCAGTGACATCCTCGTGGTGTCAAGTAAGAGTTTCATGTGTTTGATGCGTAGAATAATGACAGGATGCAGAAAGAGTTGTAGTTCATTGAGAATTTGCTCATTTTAAGCCAACAGTCAGGTCATAATATCAAATACTATTATAATAGTCCTATAATTAGCATTTTCACAAATGAAGAAAGCAATGTGCTTTATTTGCTTAGAAACATCAGTATAACCCTCAAAAGATTGTAAAGATACCGAGTCCAGGATGAAGTTACTGTGACAGTGGGGCTGTTCGATATAACGATATATTTTGGATGACGATATAAAAACGCCTATCGTTTCATTTTACGCTATCGTTTGTTTCGTGGTGTCGCAAAATAAACTGTTTACGGCAATATTTTTTCATGTTTCTGATGGTCACTGTAGTGGCTATATTAATTTCTTAAAGTTCTCTCTTTCTCTTATATTTAATATAACCACACTACAGACGGACAAGCGCCTGTTTTATGCGTTGTGGTTAGCAACAACGACGGTAACACCATCGCGTGTCCGCTTGTTTATGTTCCACATAAACCTTTCACAATAAAGCTCAAGATCCTGTTGAGACTTTTCAAAATAAACGGAATCACGTGAAAGAGCAGATTATTTACGGATGAGAAGTAAAAAAGAGCCGCCAGGTGCTAAAAAATAAACCTTAGACTCAAACGTTAGAACAGGCTTTTCCCCGCAGCACGCCGTGTAATAAATACTCACAAAGAAAACGGCGGCTGTTACAACATATGTCTAAAAATGCATAGTTTCATGCATCGGTTAAAACACTCGACTCCGGGTAAAGGACGCGCAGCTGGAAACACTTCACGCAAGTCGAGCTGGCCGAGATTCACAGAATTTACAGAAAATGTTAAATTTTTGTGATTTATATCGTTATCGGGACGATAGCATTCTTATATTGGGATATGAGATTTTGGTCATATCGCACAGCCCTAGAAAGACTGTAAAGATACTGAGTCCAGGATGAAGTTACTGTGACAGTGAAACTTTTGTGAGATGAAAACCAAATTGGAACTTCAGCTGATACGGCTCAAGGATGCCCTGCTGTGTTTACCTCTTTCTTTTTTCAGATAATAGCCAGACCTCGTTTTTCAATGATTTTTTTCTACATCATCTCCGAGTAAAGCTGATTCTTAACTGTGCAGTTTTACTTTATGAATCAAAAGTAAAACTCAAACTGCATAGTTAAGAATCAGCTTTCCATTTATAAATACATGCTTATCACCTGCATTGGTGTCAGTTGGTGTGCAGTTTTGATGCTTGCTTGGTTTATGCTTTTTTTCTTTAAATTTGGTTTGTGTTTTGTTATTCATTTAAACAAAGATTTGAATTTTTTGTGGGTTTTTTTGTATTTTTGTGTTCCTCTTTGATTCCTTTTATTATTCTGGTCATCTTGAGTTTTTATTTCCTACTTTTACATGAAGGTTGAGTTCAGTTCAGTTCATTTTTATTTCAAACATGTGCCTTCACAATCATTACAAAATATCATTCCCTTTTTTGTTTGAAAAGGAGTAGGCAGAAGTATATACTCTCCTCAAGTTTTACCTCTCATTCATTTAATGTTCTTTTAGTCTTAAATTAAACAACATATAAAGCAAAAGTAAAGTAAGTTCAACTTTGTGATATCTTGTCGTTTGTTTCATGTCTATTATTTTTATTATTAGTAGCAGTATTAAAGTATTAGAAGTACAAACAGACTACTACTTCTAATAGTAGTCTGTGGTAGTCCTTTGGCCTGTGGTTATGCCTCAGTTTCTCTGTGTTCACCTATCTTTAGCGTCTTGTTCAGTGTCAGTAGTCATGTCTGTTAGTCTTTTTTGGTGTTAACTTTCCGTTTCTGCACCTTTCTAGACTTTTGTTTTGTATAGTTTGCATCAGCCAATATGAGCTCATTTTTAATGTTTTCACATGTCTACATTTGGGTCTCCACTCTGCCTCACCAGGACGCTGTTTGCAGTATCAGTGTTTCTCATATTTCAAAGTCCTATAGAGTGAAGTTCTGGATACTCCTGTCTAGGGCTGGGCTATATCATACCGTTCACGGTAATACCGGTGTAATTTTGGGCAACGATAAGAAAATGAAATATCGCGATAGAATATGGGTAAAACGCGCATGCGCACTGCCTATGTTTACATATGCACATGGCGGCGACGCAGAATGAGAAGAGCGAAAGCGGATCGTTAAATGAAACGGATGAACCAGAACTGGTTTGTTAAAATGCTGCAACTTCAGTGGTGTGGAACTGGTTTTGTTTTCGTCCTTCAGATACACAACAAAGCACTATTTTTGGTAGAGCATGCTAGCGGGCCGTCGTTATTACCGTGTTGTTTGGAAAATACGGCACACTTAAAATCAATCCTTTGATTTTTCTGAAAATCGACAGTGCCCCTTATAATCCCGTGTGCCTTATGTATGAATTCTGGTTGTGTTTACTGACCTCGAAACGATTTTATGTACACGGCGCTCGAAAATCTGTCAGATGTTTCAGTACGACTTTGCTAAGCTACGAACCCGCACCGCTTGATGGATTGTCGGGGCATTACGGCTCTGACAGTACGTATCACCTCGCGGAGTGATAAGTACTGTGCTTCAACATAATATTACCGTATTGTGTGTGTATAACCTCTTTTTAAGTTTTGTGGATATTATACATGGTTATGCTGAGGATATGTCGGCCAATTTCCACTGGAAATGCCTTTTGGTTAAGCTGTCAGCAAAGAATTTGCACTGTTACATTTTTATGTAACTTTAATGCACATAAAAAACAGCTGCTTGTTTAAGTGAAAATACATTGATGGGGTTTTTTGCACTAATAAAGTTGTGGAGTTGTAAAGTATTTTGTCTAGTGTCAATTATATCGTCAGTTATATCGTTATCGCAAATTTTCAAATGTATATTGTGATAAATATTTTTGGTCATATCGCCCTGCCCTACTCCTGTCATATTCTCCGTTAGGATTTTGATTATGAGCCATGATTTTGTAACCATCCAAATCAGCCTTACTAAGAGCTACAATGTTATCAGAAAGAAATCACACAGAAGTCCTGTGTGATATCCACCCTGTTTAAACAGAAAAGAAATACTGCGCCCACAGTGTTAAAGTGAATCAGAAACTGAATCCTATCTCTGATTGGTGATTGGAATCAGGAAATGCTGCACAATATAAATAACTGGGCTATATGTCACTACGCCCAAATTACAAAATATATATAAAACAATTTTTTTGTTTTACAACATTACAATAATGAAAAAGTATTAAATTTGAGAAGGGTGCAAATTATTTGCTCTGGAATCTAGGGTTTGCAGCACACAGATCCTTCACAATTAAATGTAATTATGTGCACTGACAGTTCACTTAGTAACTTGTTGGCTTGGTTCAAAGTCTTTATGTTAGGATTTTCAGAAGCATCGATTGAGGAAAATGAATGGGAAATTTCTCTTATGGAACTTGAAACCTGTAAAAATGTTAAATTCTTGAGTTCTTTTAGGGTTTATAGATGGACTATAACCAAATAACAACCATTAACGTGTTTCAGCACACATTCAGGGTGGATTTCTTTGGTCTGCTTTGTATTTTAATCTGTCCTTAATGTGTTGATTTTATTGTTATTTGTCTATTATTTGGCTAGCTGTGAGCTCATTACCAGAGCTCACAGCTAGCCTAACATGGTACAAACTGGATTGTTGATTGAATTGCATTCTGTTGAACTGTGGGAAGCTTGGGGAAACTGCTGGGCATCGTGTGAAATCATGTAGGTTTTCTTTTGAGATTTCGTCTGTTTTTGCTATTGCGTGTCTAAAAATCAGTTGTTTAAGAAAAACAGCAAAAACCAAAAAGTGTTTGGACTGAATAAGATATTTTGACTTTGCCTGTTTTTTTTCCCCTCCTTATGCAACATGTTTGGCTCAGCTCCATTTATTGATATTTCAGGATGTGAGTGAGCATAAGGGGTGCAAAAATGTGCAGAAATTCATTTGTCAAATTTTGTTTACCCTCTTTAAAAATCAATTGCCCTCCTCACTCTCCTGGCAGACGGCGAGTTTGTCACGTCCAGCGCTCAACCAGTGATAAAGCACTTTCCCACTTTTTGAAATGGATTACCTGCTTGTTTCCAAGGTCACTGCACTAGCCGCCATCTGTGACTGTCTGTGTATTAGCACAGAGAGCAAGGTTGTGATCTGTGCGCATATACATTTGTTTCCGTGTATGTGCTTGAAATATAGAGACGATCCTAAACAAAATACAGTGATTCACACTGAATGTTTTATGATTCAGAGCTCTATGACTCATATGGGTTTGTGATGGTATGAATGGAAATGAACATGGTAGTGAGTAAAAAAAAAATCTTTACAATAGCAATTCATGCAAGATCTCATTAGACACATTTAAATGTCACAGGAAAGTATGATGACAGATTCGCTGGAACTACTGGATGCTGTGTTTCTCATGTCATGCTTAAAAATTGTTTTGCACTTTTTTTAAGTTTGAAGTTTTTTTTACACTGAATAGCTCCCGTAATGAGGCTTCCTTCCCTCTCTTTCACATGTAGGTCAGCTTGAGCTAACTGACCACTGACTGGTTCCTCTTGTTCCATTTTCTCACTGTGCGGTTGAAAATTGACAGATTCAGTCTGACACTTTGGTTTGAAGCAGATTCCCGAAGGACAGAGCTCTGCTCTCTTATTTGTGAAACCACCTCTAAATATGCAGCAGCAAAAGGACAGAGATGTTTGAACTTAAAGTTTTTTAATATTGTGGCATTTTAAAATGACCCTTTTTGTATTAATGTAGCAACTGTGATATGATATAAGCTGACTTGTTGTCTTTCTTTTTGGGTACCAAAACAGATCAATACCCACTAACGACCTGTCATCCATGGATGTTCAGGGCTAAATCTGATGAGGCGCTTCTGGGTTTTATTTTGAAAGTAATTAAAATTGTTTTATGTTCAGTCACATTGGTTTGATCCAAATAAAACCTCCCTTTTTATGGGACAGCATATAGCCATTGATGAACTGCGAACACGTGATCGCCTCCCATCCAGCAAAGAACCATAACAATTACAGTGCTGATATTTGTGTGAAAAGTTCAAAAGTAATCGTTTCTGCATATCTAGAGAAAGACCCACATCCTTGAGTTTGGTTTAAAACCTGGCTTTTCGGGATTTGAAAAGAAGTCTGGAAAAAGACTTCTCTTTCTGTGTGAATTGAGTTCTTATCTCTTTGTTGAAAAGCCATCACATTTCACTTTTCATTCAAACATCCGGATTATTGAGATGTCTTGCAAGGTTTTCTCTTCAGGGTCTTTTGAGCACGCTTTGGACGGTTGGTATTTATTGAAATCACAGTAATGCAGGACTACATTTGATCAATGTGTGTCCATGGCAATAAGGATTTCTAGCACACCTGACCTTCTTCAGAGTGCAGAAAAAGGGGAAATAGTCTAACAAGCACAGAAACTTTTATTTTGTAGTATAAGTAGCAACTCTATTTTAACTATTATGGATTGAGTTTTGTGGTGAAATAGAAAATAAAGTGGTAATATTGCATAAATACTTAAGATAAGATTTTTAAAGATTTTCTGGAAGTAGTCCTAAAGCCAAAATCACTGGTGTATTCATTTTGACAGTTTTCACATGTGTGAGCATGTTTCCTCTATGTTTTAGGCGGAACCAAAACATAACACAACACCATAAGTTGCTTTACCGATATTGGCACCAGGAGGACACACGAGGCGACTTGAGCAGTGTCATTTTTACATAGCAGAGCAACAATAACAGTGACCAGTATACAAGCCACACTCAGCGTTGAAACATTGTCAGCTTTCACTGATAAAACTGCGAAATGAAGATTCGTGTTCCTTCCCTTTTCCTAATGCAGATTTGATTTAGATTATTTGAATAAAGCCGTATGATGCTAGCAGCAGCAGACAGAGAGAAAGAGATGAATCAGCCTTGCTTGCTTTTAGTGGTTGTGTGTAGAGCAAAAGAGAATAGAAATAACAGGAAAATGAAGGTTCAGTTGACTCAGTGACGCTGCTTGATAGTGCTGGCTGTTATTTCCCTTGATTTAGCCGTCACCCCCTCGCTGTTTAGAATCATTGATAAAGTCTGTTATTTTGCACCTTGTAGACCTGCATTTGGAGTTCTAGATTAGCTAACTGTGGATAGGCACTCATGCAGAAATGTAACTACAGCAGTACCCACAGATTTAAATGGCAGTATTCCATTACTTTGAAACAGGAGGCTGGTAATGTTGCTATTTAGCAGTTCAAAGACTATTGGATGATAAAAGCTGAGAAATCTGACTGTGAGCTTTTACTGGCATGCAACTAATATTCTGAGTATATATGTGTATATATTTTTATAAATGTGCACATTTGGCACAGCTGCTGCATCCATATAATAAAACAGTGACATACACAGCATCAAAGCCAGAAAGTTTTCAGGCCAGCACAATGGATCACCAATGAGATTGGGTTACGTTTTAATAGTCTGACGTGGTGAATAGGACTTGAGATCCTGTGACACGGGCTAATTTGAACTCCTTTCTTCATCATAGCTCCACTTAGCAGGTGCACACCATCTGAAGGTGAAATCAAACCTCTGCTTGCAGCTCCTATAGCATCAACCCTGAATTCCGAATGTAATCTTTCAGGATGTTGCCTAAGTAGTATTTAAATTTCAGTATTCATAATAACTCTAGCCCAGAGGATGCAAAGGAGCTGCTGACAATGCCTAATTTATCAGCGCTAATTTGCTGTATTAGTGAGAACGATTGCCCGTGGTGGTTGATTCATTTCCTTATTCTTTCCATACCTACTGCTCTTTTCCTCATTTTCTTTTTGGCTTCCTCTCTTCATATCCACTTATCTTTCCCACTGCTTATTCTGCTCCTCACATATTGTTTAGACATGCCTGGCTGACGCAGACATCTCATTTAGTGGGAGTTGCTATTAAAGCATCTTTATATGCATTCTCTTTCTGCAAAGAGAGCTTTGTCAATAATGGCTTATAGCGTTTGGGGGATTGCACAGAAATCCAAGTTGATATGAAGAAAAAGTTGATAAATTTGACATTATTTGTGAAACTCCAGAAACAGATGTTTGATGGTTTTTGTCTTTCTAACCTTAACCTTAACCCACATTATAATATGGAGATTCAATTCAAGTAATCAAGATGAAAATACAAAGACCCGATAACATTAGGTTGACTAAACATACATTGATTTTCAAATGTTGACTTAGTTTTCATTTGGCTTAATTTAATCTCCAAATAAGGTGAAGTCATATCTGTATGTTTCTTGCCATATCACACTTTCCACATGTCAGAGTTTCCAAGCTTCTGAAAATTATCCTCTTAAAAAATGACAAATGAAAAAATAAAAGTATGCAACAACTATGGAAGACTCCCTGTTCAACAATGAAGCTCAGGTTTCATACTAATTATGTCCAACTAATCCTAGATAGATAAAAGATATGAAAAGTGCATCATAAACACCAGCTCGGATCTCAGGAGGTTATATGAACAAATGCCAAACTGTGAGATAAAGACCCAGGAACCGCAATGAACTTGATTCATCCTTTAGGAAACGTTTTTCATAAACCTCTTTTCCCCCCTGGAGGCATGTTGTCAGTGAATGTTGTCTGTCAGCAAGTTTATGCAAAAATAAATAAATAAAAGAACAACCTACCTCATGAAACAGTGCTGAGGTGGCTCAAGGATGCATCTGTGAGATTTTGGCACTAACTTGGATAAATTTCCAAGACAGACTGACTGAGAATTCACTGCCCTTCTTATTTATTTTGACTATTTTAAGGAGGAAAAGGTGTTACTCATTCCCTTTTTCCACCCACGTCCTCCTGGGGCAATCAGGGATTCAAACCATCTGCTTTCCTCTCTGACCTCCCAGCATTCGTCTTAAACAGATGAGCTTCTTTTGTCCAAACTTTCCTCTGGTTTTCTGCTTTCTGCACTGTGAGGCACACTGTGTTGTTTCCAAACACAGCTCATCTCACCTTCATTACGCGTTGCTCATCTGGAAAAGGCCGCAAAGGTCTGCACAGTGTCTTAGGCCACTGCACATACTCATAATCAGGTGCTACTCTGCAAACAAATAGCTCTGCTTTTAAAGAAACAAGTTAGGTTTCTACATCATACATTCATACGAAAAAAAAAAGGTTGGTTGTTCCTCTGAGCGATGCATGCTTGAGTAACCTTTTCTCTTCATTTATTATTTT
Organism: Neolamprologus brichardi; assembly: GCF_056152115.1. Taxonomy (NCBI): domain Eukaryota; kingdom Metazoa; phylum Chordata; class Actinopteri; order Cichliformes; family Cichlidae; genus Neolamprologus; species Neolamprologus brichardi. The sequence goes on along the minus strand of NC_142113.1, from coordinate 26,678,791 downwards.
CTTTGCGATATGATGATCTTAGAAATGCTGTTTATCAGCAGCAAGAATGCCCTCCCACTGTTTTGTTTTAATTTTTCATTTTTGTTTGTGGTAGCAGCAATTGGCTAGGGTAATGCTATTCAGAAGCGAACTGACTCAGAATACACAGAGAAATTAAAACCGTAGCTTCTTTTTTAGTCACATTAAAACTCACTGAACTGAAAAATACTTGGAAGGACCACTTTTAGAGATGTGAACGGGATGTGACAGTGTGTGAAGGCAAAACGAGATAAGGTGCTGACCTCAACCAGCGATGTACAACCATTTTTTTTCCCCTGTATCTATATCTGTATTTTTTCTGTAGTTTTTATTCATGTGTGTAATTCCCTACATGTCTCTACAGAACCTTTCCTTAGCAGTACTTTTTCTTCTCATTCACACTTTTCCATCTAAGCAGTTAGCCTGCAATTATAGAAACCAGTTTGCCCACATTCAGGAAGATACAGTTGAATCAATGGCTGCTTTTTTGTGTGCGTATTGAAAGTTTCTAACAACCTTAAAGTAACAGAATTTGTGCATCAGCACTGGATGTGTGTTCTACTGTATTTGGATAAAAATGTCCAAATCAGCGGTCCCCAACCTTTTTTGCTCCACGGACCGGTTTATGCCCGACAATATTTTCACAGACCGGCCTTTAAGGTGTCGCAGATAAATACAACAAAATAAAACTAGTACCGGTACCGAAAAAAGAAGATTTATTCATAACGCACGTGAAAAGACCCAGGAAAACCGAGTTAACGATAAAAACGATAACAAAATAACGCTGAAACCCGATTTAAAAACCCTGAAAACCATACATTTCACACCTGAGCCTCAACTCTCGCGGCCCGGTACCAAACGACTCACGGACCGGTCCGAGGCCCGGGGGTTGGGGACCGCTGCAGTAAATCATTTATTGTTTCTTTAATGCTGTTTCATTTCATAGAACTTTATTGGTTTGTTCTGATTTGCGCTTAAAGTTATAGCCTTAAATCTCTGAAAACAACTGACAGACAATAAGCGAGTTTAACTTTGAATTTAATTCAACAGTGAAACATCTTTTTGATAAATTAACAGTTTTCCTTTTGTTTTGGTCTTTCTCCCTATGTCTGCTTCTCCCTGTATCCTGCAACTCCGTTCCATATCTACATAAAGGTAAGAATCGTACCTTCTGTGGGCATTTTGATGGTGTTATTCTAGCTGGATTTGTGAGTAATATCCACTGTTTTTCTAAAAGAAAACTACTCACTTAAAGCGTTTTACTGCATTTGAGATAGGTTTATGAATTTCTAAAACTACAGTTACATCAAATGTAATGCAACGCGATTAATTTTCCCTCCGTAAAGTTATTACTCCCAGGCAGTAATCCTGGGCAACGCGCCTTTTACATGAAACCACAAGATGTAGGTTGAAAAATAACACTTGTTTTCTTTTTTCATGCATCCCCCTTATTAAGACGCAAAATACTCTTAAATTAATTCTGGGAAGGTTTGAAGTTAATCTCCCTAACCCACAAGCTTCTCCTCAGCCATTAGGAATCAGCCTTCAGCCCTGCTGCCTTTCAAAACAATCAAAGCTGCTCTTCTGCTTGCGTTGCTGTTGCATTGGCATTTTTAAGCTCCAAAACTGCAGAGATTAATTTATAAGAACCAATTATCCTTCTGATGCGGCTGTTTGGGTGAAATTAAATGCATGTGTGAACGGTGTTCCTCATCAGAGGCTTATGATATTAGCTCTTTTTGAAGATAACAACTTACTTAATATGGACACTATTCAATTAAAAAAAATAAATAAATTAGAGTACGTTACACTGAGTCATATCAGAGTGTGATTGTGGCGCCCATGGGACTCATTCTCTGCTCTGTCACAGCTCCTTTCTTTATTCATTCTACATAGAGCCCTACATCTGTCACACATCATGAAGTCCACCCAAAAATGCCCCCTCCTTTACTTTTTTAAGCTATGAATGGAACTAGATGGTGGAAGGGTAAGCATGACAAGAGAACAAAAACTGAAATAGTAAAGCAGAACTAACATGTGTGAATTACAGGTCAGCCTAATAAGCTTTTAAAATAACACACACTGCATCGTTTGTGCAGACCAACCACATCTCCTGCATAACTGTGTAATTAATGGTGGACGCTGACAGGAAGACATAAACAAAATAAGTGAAGAACCTATATCTATGCCAAGTACAACAGTCCTCTCTCGACTCTAGCCAAACACTTGGAAACAACACGATGTAACCACACAGCGTTCAGGCCCGTTTTTCACTCCCCATTCAACTCTATTTCCGCTGCTGTTGGATCAGAGGTTATTGTAAAAACAAAGCAGACTCAATTAGACAGGAGCAAAAACCAAAAGAGAAAAAACAGGACGGTAATGTGACTTTCCTCTTTTCCTCCTCTATTATATGCTCAGAGCACCGGTATTGCAATCCTGCATATAATCTCCTCTTTGTTTTTGCCGCCGTTGTTTCCCTTTTGTCCATCACTCTTTTCTGCTCTAGCCGTTTATACCAAGTTCAGTGAAATGTACACAACAACACCTCAGGCTGGTTAAAGCACATGCGGTGCTAGACGTCGCAATCTTTCTTCGCACAATAAAAACTAAGCGCATGTCAGATTTTAGGCTACACTGGCGCGATATCAGTGAAGGCAGCTGCCTCCAGTCAGAAGCTCCTTCTTCACATCAGTGCTGAACTCCAGATTAGACACCAGCTCGGGACAAACCCCAGAGAATCTACTTCCTGGAAAGAATTGTTGAGAAGTTAATCTTCGTAACCTGCAAGCTCCATAACCACCATGAGACATAAGACATGAAGGCAATCATTTCTCGGAAACTGATCAAAAGCTGCCTGACTGCTACATTGTGTTGCTCTGAAATGTCCAGAGAATCAGTCCAGTTATTGCTCGCAGACGTTTTTCTATTACAGACTTTAAGGAAAAAAAATCCTACCTTCTGACCACACAGGCAATAGTGCACAAGCCTTGGATGCAGTTTATGTTTGCATTAGAAAAGTGACAGACTCTGCAGTCCTGCAATTGCAAGAGATTGTTATATGCTTTTATGATTTTGGTCAGCGGGCTCTTGTAAAAGGAAAAGAAAAGTGGATCCAGTGTCTGTCTTCATTTATTCCTCCCCGATGGACAGTCCCTTTTATATATATCCAGGGGCTTTTGTAAAAAATTAAATAGTCCGCCGAGATATTACTGAAGCTTTTTGTAGCTTACTGACCAGCTGACAGAGTGACTCATGTTGAAGGTCTTGGCTAAAAATACATTGATGGATATGGCTCGGATGTTTCGTTTTGTTTCTTGCATTTTTCCATATAAACTGCTCTTGTTAGCGGCTAAAACACTGCATCATTCTGACAGCCGAGTTTGATAACAATCTCAATTTAAAACTGACAGGCCAGAATGGTCACTGTCAACTCAATCAGCGCGATGCAACACGGAGACGTGTTTGCTTTCCTTCTGTGACTCCTGGAGTCATTTCTTCTTGACCGATTATCAGCCGAGGCTCAGCGGGGCTGTTGATTGGTTTAATGGTAGCAAGCAGTGAGCGCAGACAATGGTGGGAATTAAGAAGCGCCAGCAATGGTAAACACTGTATCATCTACAGGCCTGAAACAGATAAGTGGCTTTCAGCAGCAGCTGACACCTGATGAGTCTTCTCAGAGCAATCCAAACTACAGAGGCCAATTAAGAACATCCTGTGTCTGCATTTCTTTACTGGGATCTTTATTGTTGTGCATCATCTGTACTTTTCTTTGCACTTATTTTGTCTCATATGAGTACCTTTCGCTTCTCAATCCAAGGTCTCTCGTACTCGGATTTAGATTTTAGGCTGAATATTAAAAGTGCTTTCATTTTGTGGCCAACAAAGATTGCAAAGCTGTTTTAAACTCATTGCAAAAGTTCAAATGACCCTAGGGTTCACCTGAAACACCTTGCCAATTGGTTTACGTCCTTGATCACTAATTGTAGCTTTTATAACTTTTTTAAACGATGGACCCTGTTTGAATTAGAAAGGACAATAAAACAAATGGTGCAGCCCTTTGAAAGTGCACTGTTGCTTGGTTTCTTTGTGAAATATATATGTCATTTGTCACTTCCATTTTGAAAACACCATCACAGTAAAAGCTATACGTTTTTTTTAACCTTGAGGTTTCAAGACCAATGAGTGATTTCACAGTGGCTCTGTCAGTTCAGCTTATATATGCTACGGTGTCCCTGAGAGGTCAAACACTCTTCAACTTAATACAAAAATACTGCAAATGTTCCCAACCGTAGCCACCATGCTGCGTTTTATTCACCTCGTGTTTTGAGGACTTTTGCAGCATTTTTCTATTTGCTGTTTTTTTTCTGAAGTTGCAGTGCATTTGATCTCCATAGTATACAGATTAAGAAAGAAATTACACGTTTTTGCCTTTTAATTCTGGTTGGTTTCATGTTCACACGGATTATTAACATAAACTAAGCAGATAACAGACAAAGGCGGTGCGCTGAGGCTAGCAAAAAACCGAGCCAAACAGCGTCAGTGCAAAAAAAGAGACAAGCAGAGATACAGTACAGCTGCAGAAGTGCATTAACAGCAGCAAACCTCTCTTTGGCAAACCCATTGACCTGCTCCAAAGGCAGACGGAGGCAAAATGACTGCACTAAATTACAGTGCAAGACTTTTAATTTGCAAGTGTTTCCCCCAACTATTCTGTCAAAAGATTACGTGGCTATGCTCTGTTAGCGTTGAGCCAAGGATTTTGGTGTCATCTGAGCCCATTTCAAGATGAAAAGAACGACTGATTGAATAATCTTTGGATATTAAACTTTTTGAGCACAGCTTTTGTACTTGAATTTTTTGATTAAAAATGTTTAAATCGCTCGGGGACTTTAAATGTTGTGTTTTTAAAGCTAAATATGTGGCGGCAACTTTTTTTTGAAATACATCCTTTAGTCTTTAGTTACACTGTTAGTGTGTGACAGGGAAAAATAACCTCTGAATTCTATCTTTTTTAGATTAAAACGTCAGATTCTTCAGTTTAAATGGAATTGTCAATCAGAAGGAAAATCATTTAAATAATTCATGAATATAAAGTTGGCTTTATAAAAACATGCTTACAATTCATGTCTTTGGCAAATACTCCAGGTCCTTCTCACTCGCGTGGTGAGAAAAGGCTTTCAGAACCCATTGGTGGTAATAATGCTGGTGCTGAGGTTTGGAAGCTATGCAAAAATTAAAAAGTTACACAAAGTGAGTGAGTGGGCAGCACAGTGGGTAGAGCCTATCTGAGCTGTCACAGCTGGCCAATTTAGAATCCTGCATGCTTTTCTGGTTGTTGCATTTTTTAACAGTGAATTGAGGGAGTGTGGCACTTTTTCGTTTCATGTGGTACAGCACATGCGCGATGCAGTTACTCAAAATGAAAGAAATGCAAATCAGATATGGTGCGCTACACACGAATGCAGTATTTATATAAATGAACAGATTGGTTTTTGTACAACAACAAAAACTACTTCTGTTCCTACCCTTATCGTGTGTTCACTATCAACAAAATGATACCACACGTACCATGTAGGTGTTCAAGTTTAGTGCCAGACAATTATTTTGAGAGGAAACAGGGAGTCTGGCTCCCTGTCTCTTCAAAGGTGGCAAAGTCCACCTACCTGAACCTCTAAAGCTCAAAAATCAATACCTTGTATCTTGCTTGTTTTGTGCAGTTTGGTACAAAGGTTGAGAAAAAAAATAAATCATTGTTTATGTGAGGTCATTTGTTTTTTGGTTGTCACCAGAAATAATCATTTTTAATTTATCTACAAAAACAAACATTTTTTTTGTGAAATACGTGCAATATATTTTTATTAGAAGTAGACATCATTGTCTTACTAAAGTTTGTATTGTGGTTGGTTGTGTTTTTCAAACTTTTATAAAGTAAACTAGATGGGGAATTACTCCATGAGGAAAAACATTCTATGATAAATAGGGCAGAGTAGGGGAAAGTAGTTATTTTGCTATTCGTAGTGATTAAACTGAACACTAAAATGTAATGTCTGTGCTTCAGTAGATAATATTTTACATGTTTGCAACAAGGTCCTCCCACACAAACTTATAGTAGTGCACTTTTTCCAGCCCACATAAGTGCTTTCGCGTAAAACGGACCACATTACATAAGAACAAAATACATTCGACTTAAACATTATACTCGTCAGAGGCAAAATGCAACCAAAAGCACTTGTGTGCAGCAAATACTAGTAAAATAATGAATATTTCTTTTCCATTTATTTCTAGACCAGGTGTTCAGACAACCTAAGAAAATCAGAGTCAAGTGTCTTTTTGAGCGATGTGCTTCAGTTTACTGTCTCCACCTGCCACCATGTTAAGCTCTTTTCCCCCCTGAAGCCCTGCTCATTGCATCCTATTCATAGGATTACCAGAGATGCAGGTGTTTCCATAGCAACTGCAGTGCAGGCAGTGGCAACTGGGCTATGATGGGGCATGGTGGCTGTAATGTGTGTGCATGAGTACATGCGTGAGTGTTTTGTTTTTGTTTTTTTATCACAGAAGTACACAGAAAAAAGAGAAAAAACGCACCATAAACTTTTGGTTCGCTTTTACAAGGAAGAACGCTGCAATTGCCCTTAATTTTAAGATTGTGCATACAATGCGTACGCATAAGCTCCCGCCCAATTACGACTTGCCCATATCGAAATGGTGGCCTAAGCTTTGGCATTGTCGCATTGTTAACTTTTTGTTTAAAGCTTTTCTTTTGTTGCTACAACCCATTGTTGCTACTTGCCGTATGACCATAGAGGACATTATTACTTGCGAGGATTATCCCGAAGAACATGTGGCGTTAATCACCTTAGCAAACAGGCAGCATGTCTGGGAAGAGGTGTACTCGGAGACAGTCTCATTCCCCAAAATGCTGCGAAAGCACACAAAGAATTAGCAGAGGGTGACATCATCCTTATGGATAGCATCTTTATATGATGCAGCTGGTAAATACCAGCTTGGCTATAATTGAGCTGCGGCCATTATTTTCCTTGTTTACGTGTTTTTCTTCTCCTCTTTTAGCATCCTATCAAGCAACGCCTTTTACGGTTTACATGTATAAAGCTGGGGAAGTGTAGCAAATATAGATGCTTTCATTCAGGACAAAAGTGAAAGCGGTGTGAATCATATGCTACAGCCTTTTACAGTCACCAGATCTTGACCTAAGTGCACACCTATTTTGTACATAATAACATCTGAAACGGCACTCAAAGCACCATTTCAAAGAGAATTTCTTTTGGAAGAACAGTGTTTATCCCCTCACTAGACCATCAAAGGTGTGTGGAGTGCGTATCAAGGAGCAAGCTATTCTGGATGCTCATGGTGTCTCACCATGGCATCTGTTCGTTTTGGTTGTATCTTCTGTTTGCCCCTCATCTTTGTAGCTATACAAATATTAACAAGCAGCCTTGTTAGTTGCTTGTGTGTGCTCTCCGTGAAAGCAGAAAAGCCACCTATAGATGTAGCGTTCTAGTTGTAATGCCACTGCCAAAACTGTGCGAGGTCATTCATAAATGCAGAAAACATGTGACCTCAACACAGGCGACGGCAGCAGCAGCACCACAGTTGTTCTCATTTATAAATGACCTTTTATGCCGTGTTTATGTGAGGACTAGAAATGCACCAGATAAGTCGAGCTGTTATAGGCTTTTACTTCATTGCAAAATATAAAATGTGATTAAACGAATGTTAAAGACGGGGTATTCAGGTACACAAAAATATTGTGTTTTCCCATCGTCTAATATCACTGAAACCAGCTAAAACAGCCGAACCTGCTGCACTGTGTGATCCTTCTTCTTCTTTTTTGGGGGGTCTTGTCATTTAATGTCATCCTGTATCATAATGACTAAGATCCTCCTGTGCACCATCTGTTTAAAATAACTCACAAAGGCTCCCAGAATAGACACAGCTGTCAAGAACGGACATGTTTGCACAAAAGAGGCAGTTGGTATGACACATCTCAGAGCAGTCCAAAACAAAATGTAACACTCATAACAAATGACTTCTTTTTTTGTGTGTGTGCATATTTTGTTTTTATTTCCTGAGGCTACGCTATCAAAAAAAAAAAAAAAAAAAAAAGTAGGGCGTTTATGTGAATTGTATTTTGAAGCAGTAAGCAGATATGATTGAGCCACATTGTCTCCCCTAGTGAGATGAATACAGTGGATTCTTCTTGACATGAGATGCTATCTGCTCCCCACCAGTGGATTTACAGCTGGGACGCTCTCAGAGAGGCAGAGAGATTAGAAAGCCCACCAGCTGATAAGAAGAAGCGATAAGTAAAGTAAAGCTGTAGTTTTCAATTGATGCTGAATGCATGGCTGGATAGAAACTGACAGCGCTTCATATCAGTTTTCACATGCAAGCGTTGGGATTAGTCTGGAAGTTACATTCAAAACACACAATTATTGTGTGACAGAGGCACAGCATCGCCTTCACGCGCAAAAACTCTCCTGCTAGGAAATTGCTCTTAGCAGTGCTTCCTTAGCACCACCTGCACGGGCTAAAAAAGTGCTGGCTCACCAGGGGAAGGACGGTGACAACAGTTAATCTGAGTGTTCTTTGTTGTATGTATGCCCTGTTCCCAAACTTAATTGGCATATAAACAAGAAAAAATGAATCAGAGATTTTTCTTTCTTTTTCTGGAATGTAGGATGCCTTTAATGATTATATACTGGCCAGACATGTTCCTACTTAGTGTATAGATTGTGGAGTTATATGCAGTGTCTACACTGGCTGTGTATTATGGGTGTGGAACTGACTAAATAAGAGTAACAATCAATATCAATTATACCTTTTAAATTAGAACAGCCAACCAACGAAAAAGCACTTTTGCTCATCATTCTGACACACCATTGAATGGCTGTTTCTGCACAGTTTTTCTGTACAATTTCCCTCTGCTTGACTTGTTATCTTGGTAACTTTCATCTTGTTATACCTCTCGTCTCTGATCACTTGCATCAGCAGTGCAGCAAAGGGCCGTGAATATATCAAAGAAATTACAAGGTACAATTCAAGGCCGTGGAAATGTAACATAAAATATGAGGGCGTACTAAATGCAATTAAACCTACTTTCGGCTGCTGCCTTATTCACAAAGGATCGCCACTGCAGGTAGCTCCGCGTGTTTGATTTGGCGGTGTTCTTTTTTTGACGTTTCTGACACAACCCCAAAAGGGATTTTTTGTGCTAAATGCGATTGCCGGAGAAAACCGATTTCACATCGTTCCTTCAACAATTCATTTTGTCCTATGAGAAAATGAATTGTTGAAGACAGATTTTTCCCAGAGCTAATTATGTTTGTTAAGAGGAAAATGAGGTATTGTTGTTTTAATTTGCTTATTTTGCCATTTTATCTTTTTAATTCAATGAAATGCCTTGAGAAAATCTCAAATTCAGTTTTGTATATTGATACCCCTGGGCCTTTTTTCTTTCTTTTTTTTTTTTAATTACCTCAGCATAAATGGCAATCAAAAAATCACTCAAGCCTTAATAGCTCCACAAAGCACTACTGAGAGAAGAATATGAAGGCAGTATTAAAAAAAAAAAATAAAACAAATAAAAGAATATTAGGAGGAGATAAAGTGTGATGAATAGAGCAATCATTTTATAGTATGTGGACTCCTCCTTCCACTTTCTCTCTGGTACTAATATACACTTATCATTATTATTATTATGGGTTGTTTGTGTCTGCTCAGTTTGAATTAAGGAAAAAGTTCCGACCAAAACTGTTTAAATATGCAAATTCCTAAAGAGTGTGCTTCCTGTTGACATTCTGGTTACGTTTGAGCAACAAATCAGTGTGAAGAGGCCAGTCCAAACAAGGCAGCAGGGTTAACTGGCTGGCTCGCTACATAAGAGGCGAAGACTGAAGGCCAGAGCCTCTTAGCGAGGAGACTTATTTGGCATCTATTCATTAGGTGTCCATTGAGCACCTTTTTATTGATTTGAGTGGCTGTAAAACGGACTAAAAGGAAAATTCAAAAGTTCCTCAAATCCACACTTTATGATATTCAGTGCATTCCCAGTGCATTTTTTGTTGTTGTTGTAATGCGCTTTGAAGTTGAAGATTTCTCCCTCAGTGGTCCTCATCTACATTAACCTCTGTTACTGCTTCTGTAGCTTGTCTAATGCATGTAGGTGAAGGGGGCAATGCTAAAGTGAATAATGATGAGCACAATTATCGCAACACGCGCAGCATGCCTTAGGAATTTAGTGACTATGTGCATTTCTGAAGCCCCCGAAAATCTCCTCTGATCTGAACTTGTCAAATCCCTGAACTCTTTATGGTGTCTCAGCACTGTGGGATATCTTGCTGATGAAAAAGTAGGCTTACCAGCTCGATTTCTTTTTCTGTCAAAGGGTTGGTTTGATTTGGGATTATGTTTTTGTAAATCTTCAAAATGTCGTTTATTTTCTATGTTCTCTATATTTCCTAGAGTGCAGAAAAAGACTTCAATGGTACCCATGTCTTAAATGTAGGATGTGGGAAATCTCACTGCTACTGTAGATGTCAGTAGATTGCAGTCAAATGAATTCAGTTTTCTTGCCACTTCTAATTCAAGTACATAATTCTTGCTAAGGCATGCTGGTCACATTCTTTCTTTCCCTCACGTTTTCATGTCTTAGGTGAAGGGGACCCCTTCAAAGGTGATAAAACATAGGCATGGTTCTTCATATCTTGAGTCTGAAGGTGCAGAAACAAATGAAAATTTAGCTCTACAGCATTTGAAAGCCTGCACATTTTCTTCTCCTCTGTTCTTGACGTAAATGGACTGGACTTGGAATTCTGCACTTTTCTACTCTACTTCAGCAATCAAAGCGCTTTATACAGCATGCTTCATTCACCCATTCATACAAGCACTTTTTTCTATGCTTTTTCTACATAAGTGCTTTCTATCTAACATTCAGACTCTCATGGATGTATCAGAGAGCAACTTGGGGTTCAGTACCCGGCCCAAAGATGCACTGGCATGCTGACTTTAGCAGCAAGGGACATGTTCATTGAACCACCAACCTTCCAGTTAGTAGATGAACTGCTCTACAGTCACCCCTACCTGTCTATGTGCTTGGTTTCTCGAGGTCATATTGGGTCTGTCCAGTCAGTAGCATCATGTGTATAGCAGCAGCATTGTGATAGCATTGACTGTAGCAAGTGCTCTTTATGTCAAACTAGATACTTTTGATCAGTATAAATCAAAGATTCAAGATTCATCCTCAAATCCATGAGTCAGTCGAACTGAACTGTCTGAACTGAACTGAGATTTCACTTATGTGAGCAGCAGCACTCAACCTAAAATCTTCAGTAAATATTCTACGCTCACTTTAGAAGATAATAAAAAAGGCCTGTTGCTCAATTATGAGTCATTATAACAGAACTGCACACACCTTGTAAACATGGACTGTAGATTTACACCGAAGCAAAGGTGACTATAATTTCACTTCATTCAAAATTTGCAACCTGTTTAACTGCAGCTGTGATGGGTGTGTCGACAGAATGTGCTAGATTCCTTCCAGAAATAGTGTGCTTGACATCTGGTTGGCTGCGTTGTAAAGACTGAAATTGGGGTGCACCACTTATATCTGCCTCTTTCATCAAACATTTTAAGTTTTGCTTCTTAGTAGCGATTTATGGAACTCAGTAATGCAAGGTGTAGTTTTAAAAGGTTTCTCCACATAATCATGCTGGTCATTCTGCGTAGCTTAGCTGGTGGTTTTTCAGGGGATATGGTGTTATAGGTAGATGTAAATCTAAATGAGAAGTGCTAATGGCTTAGGACTGTTACATCCTAAGACTTTGGTAAGTTATGGAAATACCTCTTTGCACACTTGATCTGGCAAAATACACCTTGCCGGATGAAGTACGGGGTTTGGAAGCCCTTTTGCCTTTTTTGTAGCATAGAGTCAACAAGGTGCTGGAAACATATACCTCACACTAAGTATATTTCCATGCACATTTGTGCTCTCCTGGTGCCCATATGATTTGTCCAGATAATGAATTTGTGAACCAAACGGGTATAACATAATGCTATAACATGAGCCCTCAAAAGACTTGGTAATTGTAAGTCGTAGGTGGATTGTTGGAGTATATAAGAGACATGATTGTTGATTACTGTCCATTAAGACTGCTTCACAAAGATGTCATCTCCTGGTTGCTTGTAGAAGAGCTGCACATTTTAAATGTTAATGGCTTTGATCAGAGTTAAAGCGTGAATGGGATCTTGATTACCCAGAAGCTGTACAAAGTGTGTTCTCTCAATAGCGCGAGTCGTCTTTTGCAGAGGTTTACTCATTTTTCTCAGAATCCATTTTGAATTCCTTTCTGAGAAAATGTATTAATAATTCCTCATACTGAAGAAAGACCTTCCACCAAGATATTGTTACTTTGATATCAAAGCATTCATTTGTTGTGTTTTCTACATTTGATCTACATTTTAATCTATTTAGTCTTTCATGTTGCCTGGAGAAAATGTCTGTGGTGCTCTGTTTAGATGTTCACAGCAGGAAAGTGGAAGCTTTTTCCCCCCCCCCAAACATAGCAGGTGTGTTCAGGATTTCTCCAAGGAAACAGTTTCTCTTCCCTAAACGTAAGGAAAGGTTTCAGTGTAGGTATGCCAAAACCACAAGGTTGATAGTTTAGAACAGTGGTTCTTAACCTGGGTTCGATCGAACCCTAGGGGTTCGGTGAGTCAGTCTCAGGGGTTTGGGCAGAGCCTCCGCCGTGACATGCATGGCTCATTTTGTGCACCAGTAAAAAACATATCTACATCTTAAATTTGAAAAAAATCATATTTTATTTTTCACTAAAGAGGGGTTCAGTGAATTCGCATATGAAACTGGTGGGGTTCGGTACCTCCAACAAGGTTAACAACCACTGGTTTAGAACATATAACTAGGTAACATATAGTACATAAAAGCAAAGTGAAAAACAGCCATTATATAAGACATTATACAGGATGCATATTTGTGGCAGTAATCAATAATTTTAATGATCCTTTTTGAGCTTCATATTTTTCACCTCATTACAGTACTACCACCTACACAAAATGAAGAAAAAAAATAACTTTACTTCTTTTGCATTCTCATTCTTAATTTATGGTACTGTAATTCTGCCAATTTATTTTCTAACTGAGAACCTACAGAGATGGGTTTTCAGGCAATGCAAACATGCTCCCGTGCAACTGCACATTCCTTGAGGATGATGGTGCTGTGCATCGGTCGAATGGTGATTGGTTTACAAGTGGGCAAGAACGGGGAAGAGAGCGACAGGAATGGGAGGAACAGAAAACTGCAGTGGAGACTTTTCACTGTTTTAAGCACTTGGTTTCACTTGAGCTGTTTGTGTGTTATAACTTCTTCTCCACGGCTGGCTGATGGACCATCAACAGCACGAGCAAGAGTAGCCCACAGGCTGATTCTGCCACATGTTTTTGATACAGCTCCCATTTGACAACAGAAATAGTCTACAGCTGCCAACACACTGCCAACATGCTACCACTGTTGAACCATAATTTCCCCATTACACTGTATTCATGGCACAAAGAATGTGGTGTGATTTGGGAACAGATTAGGTTGACTCACCGCTTGCATGCTTTACTCATCCCATTTTCTACCAGTCATTTAAGAAGACGACCTCTGTTCTTTTGAGAAATTTAAGGGCTCTAACGGTGAGTCAGTGGAATCTTAGTGGAAATGGGATTGGAGTGCTGCAATACTTCTCTGACCACTTACTCAGAATGGAATTAATTTCCTGGTTATAGAAGCTGACTTGCTGAAAAAAGTCAACATGTTGTACAGTTGACTCAGTCTAGAATAGGTTACTTTTATAGAATAATAGCTTAGAACTATATTTGTGTTTCTCCCTTCCCACTTTGGAAAGTCCATTTCAGTCTCATAGAAATGCACAAGATGTTGTGACTGCTTTATTGTATATTAGCACCTACTCTTCAATTTGAGCTTATGAGAATTTATGACCCCTTAAAAGGATTAGCTATATTATTATAAGAGCCACAAGCTAGAAAGACCATGGTTTATGCATTCTGTGTCCATCTTCTCTTCCAGCTATTTCATGCCAGAATAGCTTAAAGCAAATGAACAGTAGCTATGCTTTTTTTCTCTCGCTTCGGATCAAAGAGGAAACTTTGGCCCAGGCATCAAGGTTTTTTGGGGACAAGACCAAAGAAAACCACGCAACAAAGAAGTCAGCCTCCTAAATAACAAACCGAAGTGCTTAAGTCTATCAAAGTCTGTTTTGGTGGTTTTCTTTTTTTTTTTTTTCCCCAATTCGTTCGCTTTGAAATATAAACCTTTTCAAAAGTGAGTGTATGTGGCAGGCCATGTTCATATCTGGAGGGACTAAACATTTTTGGAGCACAAAAAGAAAAATCATCTCTCTACTTTTTTTGTTTTGCTTTACATGCACACATACATCATTGGTGTAGGTGGTTGCCATGGAAACCACTATAAGTCAGATTAATTCCTGACAGCGGTCGCAGTCAAAATAAATGGCTTTGGGAATTGGGGCGCGCTCCACATAAAGCAGAGAACTGGGGTAAAATTAGCTTCCCTCAGAGAAGAAGAAGAAGCTGCTGCTAAAATTTAAAACTTAACCTAAGTAAAGCAGTAGTTTCTTCGCTGGATACAAAAAGTATTGCTTAGCAACTTTTGTTAACACAGTGAGGGATACAGCGAGCTTGTCCTCCCCAGAGAGCTCTTCAGATTTTACTTTGCTCAAGGAAAAAAAGTCATTATCTAAGTGCCCTCACTAACTGTCTCCACCAGAAAAACAAAAGCGTTAGATTAATCTTGATTTCACTAAACAGACTCCTAACAGGGCCAATTTGAAAGTGTTCTGATCTTGTCACATGGTCTTCACTAGCAATACATTTGCTTAATTTTCTTCTTATTAACATAAAAGCCAAAGTTTCACTGACACTACCCATTTTTCAGATACTTTAAATTACTGTAGTTTTTCTAATCAAGTGTGTGCAGTTCTGTTATAATGACTCAAATATAGCATCAGAATAAAACTGCATATTATCTAATAAGTGAGACTGCACTGGATATATAAAGTAAAGTAAGTACCACACTTAATTTTTCATTGTACTCAGATTGCCTTGATAGTCACCAGATCTCAATCCAACAGAGCACCTTAAGAATCAGAACACTTATGTATCAAATTATGGTAAATCGCCTGTATTTTTAAATCACAAATGTGACTTTGACAAGTCTGCACCAACTTTGTAATGCTACTATGCCAACCTGGAGGAGGAGGCACCTTGTTGAATCTATGCCAAGAAGAGTTAAGGCAGTTCTGATGGCAAAATGCAGTATTACCAAGACACACCTAATGGTGTCTGGTGAGTGCATTTTGTTATTTACAGACATTTATGAGAATGTTGTGGTTGCCGTGTTGTCTGTTCAAACGTACAGTTATAGGCAGTGCGGTGGCTTCACCCAGTTGGACACAGTCTACAATTTGGGATACAAAGACTGTGCTTCCTACCGGTTTTTCCCAAGTCATTCTTTTGCAGAATGACTTGGGAAAAACTTCTTTTCGCAATTTCTTTTTCCCCAATAAAACAGTGGTTGTTAACCCATTTAAAATAATTAGTCTTACTGTCACTGTAGAAGTGTTGTTGTCATATGTCTTACAAGACTTTGCTTTAAGCGTGCTTGAGGAAACACTTATAGACGATGTCCAATAAACTGCTGTGTCTGGAAGCTTTTGCGCGTCTATGCCCCATGGCGTTCTAGTTTTGTTTGATGGAAAATTGTTGTTCCTGAGTAGTAACCTTCAGTCAGAACAAAGACAGAAGGAGCAGAAGGACACAAGATGTGGATGAAATGCTCTTTACCTAAATTGAGCTCCAGGTTACGCCTATGTTGACCCCTCTCTCAAGTCTCGGCTGCTTTTATTGTGTACATCTGGACTCTTGGGATTCTCTCTTTGTTTCTGTGGCCAGAAGAAAACAATAGATACTCTGTGTAAAGAACCACTAGTAAAAGCCTCTATTTACCATGACAAAGCTGAGGGCCATGAAATGGTCACTGCCGTCGCAGAGAAAGCGGCACAACGCTGACATATAAATCTGTCAGCTACACACACGTAGTCACATAAACTGTTTGCAGTGTCTACAAACGTGCACGTATACACAAAAATAAGCCCGACAGAATTTTAGAAACATACACACACCCCGTTCCGAAACACACCACCCACAGCTGACCACAGATATGCAGCACACAGGATGAGAAACTGGAAGCATTTGGGGAGTTCCAATGTTTCCTTTGTTTCTGCCCGTTTTTCTTTTTTTTTCTTCACCAGACATTTTTAGCAAGTCTTTTTGCAAGCAGTGCAGAACTAAAGTCAACAAAGTATTCGCTTATCTCTCGCTGCTCGAGACCTTTTTCATCACTTTGGGAGCTCATTTCTGATGCAGGCTAATGATACCATCGTCAGTGCATTTACTCCCATTGTCATTTTCTGCTCGCACATTATACACATCAGCATCCTTTTTGCCATTGGTTGGAAATTGTGCCAATGGATTTTAATCAAGGGCTTTCTCTAAAATTATCCTCTTAAATTATTCGTCTCGCTCGCCTTGGTAAAGCAGTCCTGTGGTTTGTGGCTGTATAAAAATAAACTAATACCAAACTCTAACCAGTCCAAATGCATTGGGACAGTTAATGTAGCACATACTGCAAGCTAATGGAAATGTTTTGCAAAAGCCAGTGTGGAAGAAGTCAGGACAATAAATTCCTATTTTCCATAACTGCCTATCAAATACCCAAGTTTGAAGGAAAACCAACATGATTTAGATTCTTTTTAATAAACTTAACCTGTAATTTATTCCTAACCATAAAGATGTTCTGTAAGTGTCTAAACATAACTAGTGTAGCTTAATCCCAACCATAAAAAGTTTCATTATTTTCGAATTACTGTGATATTAGAGGACGATAAATGAAATACTCTTTGAACTCCACACTTCAAATTTCTGTCTGTGTTCAACACTGAGCACTAAGGTCTGAATTATCCATCACTGTATTCTGACAGCATATAAAAAATCTCTCTAGCTGTTTGCTGTATAATCATGAAAACAATCCCACATGAGTCGTGGACTTCTCCTAATAAATCTTTTTTCTGAAGGTCAAGGCTTCCACATCACTGCTGTAGACATGTACTGGTGTTAATGAGAAAGGCTTACAAGGGGAATGTTTCAGTTTCCAAGATATTGCAATCGACTCATCCATTTCAGCTAAAAGGGACCTAGGGGCTAAGAAATTACTGGAGTGCAAACAGGCAACTGCAAGGCATTGTGACGAAAAATGAATCACCAAGTGGTCATTTGTTTGTTTAGACACATTTACATTGTTAAATAGGACAGGGTAAGAGCAGTTGTTTCTCACATATAGTGCAGCACATGATGATTTTCAAGCAAGCTGAAATGAAAGCCAAACTGTTTACCCCTTTAGAAATGATCAACGGCGAAAAATAACATTAACAAATCAGGAGGAAGGAATAGTTGTAGGCAATGGAAGTGCTCTGGCTGACAGATGAAAGGGTATTAAATAGTTATGGGAGCTTATGACCTTGTACATTTTATTTTCTTCCACTGAGATCTATATTACTTGAATGAATGTGTAGAAATAGTCTTTTGGTCACATTTCCATGCTCTACACTTAAGCATTTAATTTGTATTTGTTTTAGGGGGTTTCTTTGTGATAGAGTTGTAGAAATTATAATGATTAAGAATTGATAACGTCATTCCAAGAAGTTTAGCCAGGAAAGTCTGCCGACTGTTACATTTATCACAGTTTCCCCATGAGGATTAGCAGCCAGATAGTGTATTGCTTGCTGCTGTGTTGATAGGACTGGTCAGGGGAGAAAGCCAGGGTTGGCACTCTAGGCGGCAAACAACAGATTGAGGTGATGCGGCAGGCAGCAGAACAGTTGGCTTTGGAGCTTAAAGGAAGGCGCTCCTGTTTAAAATATTGCTTCAAGGATTCACTGGCTGTATTTTAAGATGATTGTAATGCATAAATATTTTGATCCAGACACTCCAAACTTGGTCTCCCTAGGTGTCTGTTGTACCAACTCTGTGAGGTTGTATAACAGATGAAGGTCACGTATTTCTGGATTATTGCTCCTGCCCAATAATATTATTGTATATATATTGTTGGGCAGGAGCGACGGGCTGAGGTCCAAGACATTTAGTTAGCCTAATCTGTCACAGTTGAGTGTGGATGAAGAACAGAACACAGGCAGGCAGAATGAAAACTTAAAGTTTACCTTTTAATGGGTATGAGAAGAGCAGTCCACGGAAAACAAAGTTCAGAGAGGGAACTAAATCCAGGAGTCTAGGGAAAACCACAAAAAAACAGGAAAACCAATCGACCAGGAAACAGCATAGGAAGAGAAAACAAATGCACTGACAAAGGACAAAAGGACTGACGGGGCTTAGTATACACTGAGGGATAATGGGAATTGGAAGCAGCTGTGGGAAATACACAGGAATAGACGACTGGGGAAAAACAAGATGAGGGGAAGTAAAACTGAACACAAGGCATAAAGGACAAATAATTTTGATAATTTGTAAATAATTAAAATAATAATATTAAACAGAATTATTGCTGTCAGCTATAGCACTCGTGTAGGCTTAGCCGTTAAAACCAGGCCACCCTGTGGGATTATCATTAACCTTTTACAGTGTGTTAACTTTGAGTACAAATCAGCGACCCCACATATCCATAAATTTCTCTTGTGGTTTCACTCTAGAGGTCAGTCATTCAGTCACAATGCAAACTCTCAATGCAAACAAAGTCCTACTAATGGGTTCAATTAGGGCCGCACGACTAATCCTTAGAAAATCGCGATCTCAATTCATACTTATGTGCGATCTCATTTCCAAATGACAATGATTAAAAAAAAAAAAAAAAAAAAAAAAAAAAAAGACGACGATTGTACCACATTTTGATCCGGGACGTAATCTGCATGAAAACAAGCGCTCACTCTTCCTGCTCAACAAATGACAAGGGCGGAGCCTTATACCATGTGATACAGAAGCTGGCTGCTAAAATTGGCAGGAAAAAACAACGGAGAGCACCTTAGGGATGACGAGAAAGTGACAGGAGAAAATCCGTCCCGGTCAACCACCCAAACATCGGGAACCTTATACAGCGCTTCCCTATACCCGTCGAACTCCCGCAGGCACAAAGAAATTACGGAGGCTATTACTTATCACCTGACCAAAGATATGGCTCCCATCAACACTGTGCAAAACGAGGGATTTAGGAAAACGATCAACACCCTAGACCAGGGGTGTCAAACTCACATACACAGTGGGCCAAAATTCAAAACTGGAACAAAGTCGTGGGCTTTGTTCCAGTTTTTTGGAACATTAATATTTATTGAAAAAAAATCTTCCTCCAGATATAAGAATGAATCTTTTCTTATGGACTCAAATAAGTTTTGCTGGAAAACTGAATATGGAACAAGCAAAGCTTAATACTAAACAATATATATATTAGCTGTATAATACCAGTAGGCCAGCTCTAATAGTAATTTGGTATGGCGCGGGCCAAATGTAATTAGGCTGCGGGCCAAATTTGGCCTGCGGGCCAGAGTTTGACACCTATGACTTATGGCAAAGTTACAGTCTCAATGTTATTCTTTATTTTTTCTCAGTGTCTTCTTGAGGGACAGTATGTGTATATGTGTACGTGATATTAAATGAATGTTTAAGTGCAGGTTATTGTGCAGACTCAGCACAGAGAATCAAAGAGTTGATTTTTAGTGTGTCACATCAGTGTGGTGGCAGCTGTTCTGGCAGCCAACATCAAAATAGCGTTGTCAAAAATGACAATAGCGTTGGCATTTTTGTTATTTGTGTTTTGTAATCTTTATAAAAACCTAGAAAAAACCACCTCTTAATCTTTGGTATATGGCGAGGCGCTGTGGACATCCAAGTTTGTGATTGTGTAGATTTTTCAAATCAATACCATGGTTGCATCTACTGAAAATCTCTGTGAAGCTTAAATCTCAGTGACCTTGACTTCAAGGTCAGAGGTCAACTTTTCTGAAAATCGGAGGAGTTTCACATTTATAACACAGGTATGTCTACTAGGAGGCTGAAGGGTAGCACTATATATTTATAAACAATCAAAAACAACAATTTAGTTCCAATTTGTATGGAATTTATTTCTGTAAACATGGTGTTTTAGGTCGGATTAAAGGACTGATGTGATGGTAAGTTGTCCGCTGCTCTGAATATTGGTAGGCTTTTTTTTTTTTTTTAAATTTTCACAAGAATTGCTAGTTCCCCTAGAGTTTTGGCCACCCCAGCAATCAGAAGATTCCCTATGAGCAAGCATTTAGCGACAGTGGGAAGGAAAAACTCCCTTTAAAAAGGAAGAAACCTTCGACAGAACCAGGCTCAGGAAGGGACAGTCATCTGCCGCGACTGGTTGGGGTGGGGGGAGTGAAAATTTAAAAAAAAAAGAAAAAGCCAAAGTGATAATTATTGGAGCAGCTTAATTAATATTTCCAGTGTAATTTGCTGTTAATATCCTTTTCCAACCCCAGTTTGTGTTTTTATCACTTTTGTCCAGGGTGGAAGATGCCATGCTGGAGATTGACTCTGTATGGTTTTTCAGTGTTGATACTTGGGAACCTGTTGGAGAGGCCAGGGTTGAAAAAGGGATGCCGTAGAACCTGAGAGGGTGTTATCCGCTGGTGTGCATCCAAGGCCAACATCTCTTTAATTAGGCTGACAAATAAGCGTTGGCCATCTTCTGGTCCTCGTCTAAACATCATTATTTGTTCGAGGTCATCCAGACGTTTAAGTTTTATGTATCTTGTCTCCAAAGATTTGTATCCTGTCTCGTATTTAAATTGTTGGGCGGTCTTAAATGTCCAGCGTTGTTGGTTGTAGTTGTAGTTGTCTTTTGTGAAATAGTCTTCAGTGTACACGCCAGGATTGAGAACATGATCTGGTGGCTGACCCTGAGTCTCTATGATGAATTTCAAAACATCATAATATTTTTTTCCAGGGTAGAGTGGCACCCCTGTAACAAGCTCAACAGCCACCAGCCCCAGAGACCACATGTCACATGCTTCGTTATAAGGAAGGCCAAGCATAACCTCAGGTGCACTATAACCAACTGTCCCCACACGGTCACCAGGCATCACTGCAGACGCAGGACATGCGAGGCCAAAGTCTATAAGTCTGACTTTGACTGGAGACTCATAGCGATTTACAACCATGATGTTTCCAGGTTTGAGGTCAGCGTGCACTATTCCCAAAGAACCCAGGTGGGACAGAGCATTTGTGAGTTGACCTAAAATTGGCCTGACTTCGCTTATGGGGAGACGCCGGTTATTCGGGTCCCCTATGTAGTCCCACAGGCATTGATCTAGGAGTTCAAATTTCAGGCAAACTCGCTCTCTGTCAAGGAAAAAGCCGTTCCATTGAACAATGTTGGCGGCATCTGGATCCAACCTTCGCAGCTGCTCCAGGATGAAAATTTCCTTTTTTGCTTGTTGCAGAATATCAGTGCGGTTCTTGTTCACCTTAATAGCCACAGCTTGGTTGGTTTTGGTATCACGGCATTTGGCTACAATACCAAAGCCCCCTTCTCCAAGGAAAGCCTCTACCTTGTAGTGGTTTCCCAAAATGCTCCCTTCAACTATTTCAAGCTCATCTGAGCGGAAGGATGGGCTGGCTGATGCGTGGATGAATACTTGTTGAGAAAATTCAACCGAGTTTTGAAAACTGCAGTTGATTTTCTCTGATCTCTTGCATTTCAAGTTTGAAGGGTGAAAGACCACCGGGTTTTGTGCTCTTTCAGCACTCATGTCAATGCAAGGGGAACTCTTAGGGTTGAAAAAGGGATGCCGGAGAACCTCCGACGGTGTTATGCGCTGGTTTGCATCCAAGGCCAGCATCTGTTTAATTAAGCTTACAAACAAACGTTGGCCATTTTCAGGTCCTCTTCTAAACATCATTACTTGTTCGAGGTCATCGAGACGCGTCAGTTTTATGTATCTTGTCTCTAGGGACTCATATCCTGTCTCGTACTGAAATTGTTGGTCAGTCTTAAATGTCCAGCGCTGTTGGTTGTCGTTGTCTTCAATGAAATAGTCTTCAGTGTACACGCCAGAGTCTAGAACATGATCTGGTGGCTGACCCTGAGTCTCTATGATGAATTTCAAAACATCATAGTCTTCATTTCCAGGGTAGAGTGGCACCCCTGTACCAAGCTCCACAGCTACCAGCCCCAGAGACCACATGTCACTTGCTTCATTGTAAGGAAGGCCAAGCATAACTTCAGGTGCACTATAACCAACCGTCCCCACACGGTCACCAGGCATCACTGCAGACGCAGGACATGCGAGGCCAAAGTCTATAAGTTTGACTTTGATGGGAGACTCATGGCGGTTTACAACCATGATGTTTCCAGGTTTGAGGTCAGCGTGCACTATTCCCACAGAACCCAGGTGGGACAGAGCATTTGTGAGCTGACCTAAAATTGGCCTGACTTCGCTTATGGGGAGACCCTGGTTTTTCCGGTCCCCTATATAGTCCCACAGGCATTGATCAAGGAGTTCGAACTTTAGGCAAACCCGCTCTCCGTCGTGGAAAAAGCCGTTCCATTTAACAATGTTGGCGGCATCTGGATCCAACCTTCTCAGCTGCTCCAGGATGAAAAGTTCCAGTTTTGCCTGTTGCAGAATATCAGGGTCGCTCTTGTTGACTTTGATAGCCACAGCTCGGTTGGTCATGGTATCACGACATTTGGCTACAATACCAAAGCCCCCTTCTCCAAGGAAAGCCTCTACCTTGTAGTGGTTTCCCAAAATGCTCCCTTTAACTATTCCAAGCTCATTTGAGCGGAAGGATGGGCTGGCTGACATGGTGAAATGTGTCAGCTTGGTCAGTGAATTGCTAAGTAACGCGAAATTCTCTCAAAACTCTCCAAAAGGGTTTGCTTACTGTCAGGTCAAGGTCCGTTGAGCAGCAAAGTTTAACAGAGCAAAGCTCCTATTTAAGGGTTTTTTCTCTCAGCAAGATGATGACATCACAAGGGATCAAAGGCATTCTACTTTGGATCAAAGGCATTCTATTTTTTCAGTTGAAACACTGAAAAAAACAACAGGGCAGGCTGGCGCCCTGTGGGAGGCAGAGGTGATAGGGTAAGGATGCAGAGGATAAGAAAAGATCTTATCTGTCAGCTCATCAGCGAGCAGCCGCAGAATCACAGGTGCAGCTTGGCAGGGGATGGAGAGTGAAGACAAAATCAACAATGACTTATGGCAGGGGTGTCAAACTCAAATACACAGTGGACCAAAATTCAAAACTGGAACAAAGTCGCAGACTAAGATTGCCCAGGCTGAGATTGCCCACCCCTGCCCTAGACAAACGCTACACAGTGCCGTCCCGCAACTATTTTTCTATTGTTGCACTACCTGCTCTATACACGCAGTGTCGAGCAACGGTGGAGACGGAATTTCAAGCAGTACAACATTTTGCGGCAACGACAAAATGTGAGACATTTGTTGTTTTTATGTTTATTTATTGTTTTTATGTTCAGTCTCAACTGTTATGAAGTTGATGTGCAGTTAATGAGCACAATAAATATTTATACTGGAAAAGAAATTGTGAGAGATTTGTGATCTCAATTCTAAGCAAAAAAATGATTGTCATTTTATGCAAATCGTGCAGCCCTAGGTTCAATAGTTAATAATGAATGTGCTTCTCTTTTTAGCAGTTTTCTTATTTAGTCTTATTTTTTGAAGTGAAAATGCCAAAATCTTGTGAAAAAAAAGACACAGCATTCATAAAGTGAGAAAAAGGGTGACCTCATACTAACACTATACTCAGTGATTTTTGTATGAGCATCATTCATTGTCTTTACTGATAAAATACATTGTTTTATGCAATATTTTAGAGAAAACATTATTTAGATGATAAAGCAGCACGCAGTCTATAATGTGTGGTGGTGGTGTCAGTGGAGGCGTCTGTGTTGGTGTTTTTAACTGCACTTAGCATCAACCATACAATGTCTCATCAATCTCACATGCTGACAAATTTCTATCTGTGTCAATGTACCATTATACGTCAACACAACAGAAAGCAAAAGGTACCAGATGGGTGGCACTTCTCAGCATTCGCACTATACAAGCAACATAGAAGGGTTTTGTTTTTCAGTTCTCAAGGAGAATTGGCAGATATATCTGTCCAATTCACCACCCCAACTCCACACCTTTGGAGTCTATTTCATGAAATATAACAGTCATTCCTAGGATACAAGCAGCACAGGAGAGCCTGATCAGTAATAGAGTTCCCCTTCAGTTCTCAGAAAGATTCAGCAGAGAACATTAACCCTTTAAGACCTACCATAGAACCAAGTCCGTCAGAGCTTATATTATATTTTTACATGTTGTAGTGCCATTTTTGGGAGCATTTCAAGTTGCTATACATCAATACAACCATTATAACCCAGATTTTAATAATATGTATGCATTAAGTACATAGTAATTACATAAATTGCAAAAAAAAGTGCAATAAACTACAAAAAAAATGAAAATTGTTTTTGTTTTTTTAACATATATTTCTAGTTAGAGAAATTTAAGAGGCTTATCCCTCAAAACTGTAAATACAAAAAAGTTGCACAAAATAGTTTCCCACCACAGGAAATTTATTTTGAGTGTCTTCATAGTTTTATTTTTGAAATACACAAATTTTTATATACAGCAGAAAAAACAAAAATAAATATTACAGTGCAAATTTGCAAAAAAGCAGCATATGCATCAAAATAAACTATTTCCAGCAGTGCAATATGAGTCCTAAGCATCCCAGAAACAACACAGAAAGTCATAAAGTCAAAGATAACTTTTAAAAACACCAGTATAGTCTCATGAGGCCCTGATGGTAAATATACTACATTTCCGCGAAAATGACGCCACTTCTGGTTTTGGGCAGGTCATGGCGGACATGTGAAAGTTCGCGCTGACATCTATTCCAACATAGGAAGTGTTACAAACAGCTGAT
This sequence comes from Neolamprologus brichardi, assembly GCF_056152115.1. Taxonomy (NCBI): domain Eukaryota; kingdom Metazoa; phylum Chordata; class Actinopteri; order Cichliformes; family Cichlidae; genus Neolamprologus; species Neolamprologus brichardi. Next base: position 26,653,675 of record NC_142113.1, on the reverse strand, counting down.
CGGATCGGCAAAGCGTGTTTCTGGAATATTATGTTTGTGTTGCTGCAAGTGCTTTTTATGCAGTTTTTGCAAAGCTATATGTGGAAGGAAACCGTCACCTAGGACAAGCTGATGGCATAAGATGTAAGTACAAGTCCTCCGGTTTCATATGCAAAAAAAAAAATTGTGCTAGCTTACGTGGTTGCAGAGCTACCGGGATTTAAAAATAGTTACGCAAAACAGAGCATGCCCGCTCCGACCGGCTTTAAAGGGTTAAGCACGCTTTTAGTCCTAAAGAAATACAACTGGAATTGCTGAAGATCTTCAGAGACATTGAAAACACTTTGGGGGAGGGGGGGCTAAAGAAAATAAAAGAATACAGAATACTGTGTCTTCTACACTACAAAAGTCCAGATGATGAGCCATCCCTATATGTAAGTCAGAACCACCTTGTCTGCTTTTTCACAGGGGAACTAGTGTCAGCCTAGTTTTAGGTGCTTGTCCTCATTTTCAAGGGCAAGGTATTTTTTTTCATGCCATCAGCAGTGGGCTGCACCTAGTCTCTTGCTCTTTCTTCCTGTCTGTTCCTATCCTACACTTCGCTCTGTTCTTCTGTCTCGGCACTGGGTCTGTCTTTCCTCCCTGCCGCCTTATGTACATACATTATTAAACAATCTAAGGAGCGAAAATGCTATAATAGAGTGTCTCAGCATCCAGCTGGACCACAGAGACATGTTATTTTTACCAATCTCCTTCGCCCCATTCAGATGGTTAAATAATGTATGTGTTAGCAGCACATCCACTCTGCTGGATGTAGGGGGATGCAGATGGGAATCATCAGTATGCCAAGTGTGTCATTAAGATGACACCATCCAGTGGCAGATTGCGGATTTCAGACAAATTTCACCATGGAATGCTTGCAGAGAAAATGAGATAGGGTGGGATAGGGAGTTGGTGCAAGTATCTGATTTCATTCCCTTTCTTCTAACCCCCCTCCCTAACTGTATATTTATTTTGTCTCCAGAGCTTGTAGTCATCGCCCTGTGCTTTTTTAAAAAATATTTTATTGAATACTGTCAGGGTTGAGGTTGCTTCTCACTCAGGAATTGTTCCCTTTAAACAATAAGATTCTTCAACATCAATATAGAGGAATGTCATGCTTCTCTGCTTCACCCCATTTTACAGCAATAACGTTCGCTATCACTGTCACCACCCACTGTTATCCAGACTCAAAATGATTTTATCTCTGCACCTGCCATAAAATTGGCTGAATTTGCTCCCTGTCCCTTGCTCCAAAACACCTGCATCATGCTACATTTAAATGAGAAATGTTTGCAATATAAAGCATAGTCACAGTTTGCTTATTACCCTGCAATGTAAAGAATAAATGAATAGTAATGCTGAACTTGGCTATTCTCAATGATAAACATGTTTTACTTGTGTTTTTATCATTGTGTTCACTATAACATACAGTCCAAAGGTATAATTTTCTTATATACTATGAGTCCCCAGTAAACTGCAATATGAGTTTTCCAACATATTTGATGTAAGAAAGACAAACTGCTTGTGTTGTTGTGGTCGTTTGATGTCCTTCCTATGAGTCTCCCTTAAAGGACTAACGCTTCCTGATCTTGTGCTCTCTGGGTTTGTTTGTATTGTCTCATTAAAATGTTTGCTGAAATAGTCAAAACTGTTTCCCACCTTACTTCAGCATTTATTTGCCAGTGACATCAGTCTGTCAGTGTGCGCATGCAGTGCGCATACTAATTGAAAATTCACATTTTAATCACTATAATTATTTGTCTTTGTCGCCAATTATTATTTCCTGCAACAGGTGTGAAGCATTTGCTGACATAGTTGTGGAATGGTACCATTAATACTAAACAGTGTGATTAACCCAGTAGAAAAAATCTAACCTTTAAAAAGAAAAATCAATTTAGCAATTTCAAGTACTTTGCTCTATGCATGGCTCCTCATTTCAGAGACAGAGCTTGTTTGTTTGTTTTTATGAAATGCCCCTTGACCCAGCAGATATCTTAAAACCCTATATGCTATAACAATAACACATATAGAACCATTACGCCAGTGCAAACTGAGTCCATCCATCCATCCTCTTATCTAATTCAGGGTCACAGAGGGGCTGGAGCGTATCCCAGCTAGCATAGGGCACGAGGCAGGGGTACACCTGGACAAGTCGCCAACCTGTTGCAAGGCCAGCACACAGACAGAAAACCATTCACACTCACGCCTAACAGCACTGTGTTTGTAATGTGGGAGGAAGCCAGAGTACCCAGAAACCCACGGGGAGAACATGCACACTCCACAAAGAAAAACTCCAGGCAGATGGTGGATTCATATGGCGTTATTTTTGTGCCACTATTCTGAGCGCACGTAAAAAAAAATTGAGCGCACGTAAAAAAAAGTGTTGTATTTTGAGGAGAAATTTATTTTGAGCGAAGAAAAGCTGAATTTGAGTGAACAAAATTCATTGCTGCGTGCAAAAAATGTATTTCCGTGTTTGCTATTATCCACACACAGAATAGCAGCCCCTCTCGCTCAGTTTTTGCATTTGCGCTCGCTCGCAATGTGTTGCTCGTGCTCTCAACATTTCTGCCCGTGCGCGCTCAACTCTTTCTCTACATCGTTATATTTGTGCCACAAAACCAGCCAATCACAGACTTGGATGCAAAAAAATCTAATTGGCTGTTCTGGTCTCCAATCAGCTCGAAATGACGAAAGGCAATATCCCAGAATCCATTTCGTCCAAAACTCAAACAAGGCAGTGGCGGAGGAACGCAGAGTGGCGGAGTTTGAAATATTACTCTTTCTTGGTCACAAAATAAACTTTTAAGATATTTTCGTGCGAGAATGGTGCTGTGTAAACTTCAAATACCTGCTCGATTTATCAAGACATCACATATTTGCATAAGTGCTCTGACGTTTTTGGAGATGCCTGTTATCCAGGACCACCTTGATGTAAGGCGACAGTGCTAACCACCCCACCACCGTGCTCCAAAGTGGGATTTGGCATAACAAAAGTACTATCAGTATTTAAAATGAGCTCAGCTCTTTGGAATCGACCCTGTTGCATATGTATTCCAGGGTGTTCTTTCGTCAACTTACAAAATATAGGGAGAAACTGTGCCTGTCTTTACAAAATGACCCGTAAAATTAACCACACCTATGAGAGCTATTTGTGGATTGCACTCACATGCTGTTTTGTCCTGTTTAGGAAATCTAGACCTCTATTTTTATTTGGGCTTCAGTCAAGCTAAAACATTTGAAGCTTATACAACTTTCTATTTTTTCTTACTTTACAACATAATGCTACAATACCACAGTATAAAGCATTTCAGAAAATTAAATGAAAATGAATACAATTGAAAAAATCTTAGTGCCAATTAAACCAAATCCACAAGCAGATGACCGGCATATCATTTTATAGGGATTGTATGTATCATAGATTTGTAATTTCATATTAGATGGTTTTTTGGGGGGTTTTATTTTGAGGGGGTAAAAAAAAATTAAATGCAAAAATATTATTGTTTTATAACCCTGTCAGACCAATGGCATTGTAAGATTTTAAAAAAAATCCACAACAGTGCAATAACACAATACAATTTGGCATACGCTAACAAAGACATTGATTTTCAAAAATATGCACCCCAGGCTTGCAAAATTTGACTGAAGAGAAAAGCATTAAAAATAAAGAAATGTCCTGTAAATTTTTATGTTGATTGATTTTTGTTGCCTTAAATTTTTATTTTTATTTGGGGATTTGTTAATTGATTAATTCAAATTGCCCATAGGTGTGAATGCAGGAGTGAATGTGAGTGTGAATGGTTGTCTGTCTCTGTGTGTTAACCCTGCGACAGACTGGCGACCTGTCCAGGGTGTACCCCGCCTCTCACCCTATGCCAGCTGGGATAGGCTCCAGCGCCCCCGCGACCCTGAAAAGGATAAGCGGAAGCGAATGGATGGATAATTTTTATTTAATTTAATTAAATGAATCACACTCAGTCTAATAATCTTCCTACAGTATTATATACCTATTATATATCACGCCCTTTTAAATACATAATTAAATGCATTGTCCCTAGAAGTAATTTTGTTTAATAAATCTACAATAAGACTCAAGAGAGATGTCTTGACTTTCCAATCATCAACCTTTTTTAGCAGTTGTGGCTCAGGAGAGCAGGTCGTCTACTAATCGGAAGTTTGGTTTTTCGATCCCTGCCTGCTCCAGTCTGTGTGCCAAAGTATCCTCGGGCGAGCTGCTGAGCTCTCTCGATGTGTTCAACGGACTGTGAATGTTAGATAGGAAGCACTTAGAAAAGAAAAACATTCTCAGGTGAATGAGACATGTTTCGAGTGCTCGAGTAGAAAAGCACTATATAACAGCAAGTCCATTTACTATTTTTGTTTCGGTCATTTTGCTGTTATTGGACAATGAAAAACGGGAAATGTGGGGCAAAACCAAAAACAGGGGTATTACTTGCAGTAAAGGTTCAGCTTGCCTGGAATTGAATGGGTCAGTCACTGGTCATGGCATTTGCACCCATGAGGTATGCTTTGGAGAAAACCACTCTCTGTTTTGGGTAGCTTCCAAAGCTCTTGTTTAAACAGCGTGCAGAGCATCACAATGAACACAATAATTTGTACTAACATGGGGATTGTCCTAACCCAGCTATTCATAGTGTCATAGCCCTCCAAATATTAATTAAAGGTATTGAAAACACAGACGAGCCCACTCATGACACTGCAGTATATACAGAGTAGGCTGTCAGTCTTTATTAATACCACTGATCAATCTATTCTTATTATTATACGTGTCACTCTCTGACAAATATTCTTAGATACAATATAATTTGATTTGTATTTTCATTTTGAAAAGCTGTGTTCCCCTTTGAAGTGAAATGCACATCTTGAAGAGTTGTTTGTGTACTAAAACGTCAGTCTGTCCAACACTGAGGTTCTTTGAAAGGCTATTTGGGGCATTTTGCACATAGTGTCCTTATCACAATTTACCCGGATCCAACTGTTATGACACTTTGGGCAAAAACTGAAAATAATAATGAAAATAATACTCTATTTAAATAGAATAAGTAGTAGACTTTATTAGTGTGTTTTGAAGCACTATAAATCTTAAACCCAACAGAATATAAACAACGATGAGCAAAAAAAGGAGCAGAAATAAAGAAGAACTCTTTCATGTGTTCCCTTATGTTTCAGAATCCAAACGAGCCTCAGGAAACTCAGCAATTCTAGCAGAGCGAGAGCAATAAGCTCTTTAATCGATGGTTCTCTGGCCTTTGTTGACAACGACAAGTGTCACATCAGGTGTCCTTTTGAGGAAGATTTATTCCTTATTCCAAAAGAATCGGACAGAAAAATCCAATTAAAATGGAATCTGTCAGGACCACAATCTCTTTAGATTGAATATAGGGATGCAGACTCCCTCCATATCTCAGACATGCCAGATAACTTGCAGATCACACAATTTCCTCACAAGACACACAGGCGAACCATCCATTCTGTGTGTCCTCCCTTCCATTCTATTTATAAGTCGCGTCTAATGGCCGGCGGCCATCCACAGAAGTTCAAACACCAGAGTCTCTAAAACACTTGTAGGAGTTATGCATTTCTAATGTTCATAATCATGTAAACCAGACAAATTTATTGGGTGACGGAGAGGGTGGGATGAGAAGTCAGAAATATGCACCTAATGCACTTTAAGCACTGCCATAAATTAGTTAGCATACATTTCATGGTTGATACATATTTAACTTCCCCTCCTGTGTTGTCAGTGGGAGCAGAGTTTATCTTAAGGCAGATTCTTTCTGGGCGAGTCTCTCGGAATGATGATGGGGTAAAAATGATGTGACCACACTGATTACACAAAAGTTAAGCACAGCTGCATGCCTAATGAAGTTGACATGGTGCTAATGCTCTTGATACAGTTCCATTCACTTCAGCTGTCAGTGTCATAACAAGCTTAAGTTCATTGTGCTACTGTATTCAACAGTCTAATTCAAACCCAAATGAGGGATCTGCAAAGCAGTGTTTACATGTGTTGTGAATGGTCAGTGTGGACGCTATACTGAGCCATTATGATCGTGTAATGAAGGCATGCTTTTGATTTAATACAAAATGCCAAATTTTCTTCTTTTTGTATACTGAATTTGTGCTTACCAGACTCTAAATTAACAATTAAATGTGCAACTGTGAGGTTCACCGCATGTTTTTAAAGTTGTTTCTAACATTTCTTGACATTGCGAGTTACATTAGCCTTTTCTTCCACAATCATCAATTTCCTTCTGAGGATTTACAAATTGGACAGATAGATAATTCGATTAAATTTTACTTGAGGACAGTTTTAAGAATGTTTCTTCATTTGGCTTTTAATGAGTTCTGTGGTGATTGTGTTACAGAAGCAATAAAAAAACAGTTTATTTTTCTGTGCTGAATGGATTGGTTTAAGAATTTGTTGCTATATGTGGTCGTATATAAAGGATAACGTGATAATACCTCAGTGGAGTCTGTGTACCTTTGAGCTTAAATTTGTTTTTTTTCTCAAAAAAAAAAAAAAAAAAGGTTTAATCTGCGGTGTGTTAGTCTTCCCACCTAAACTTGCAGAAATGAAATGTCTGTCTGCCTGTTTGATTACAAAAAGCTGAAATAAGACAGATTGTCGACGCTGATTGCAGATTTTCATTGTGGCTGTAAATCAATTCTTTACAAAAACAAAACAACTTCAAATAACTACACCCTCAAACCTGTAACAAATCCACTATGTGAAGTCACACTTTTCCCCACAAAGATGTAATATTTCTCATTTCTAAGCCCCCACTCTCTTTTGTCACGCGTCTAAAAAAGTGACAATAAAATCACAGCATCCAGTTGCAATGCTTAGAGAACAAGCAAAAGCAATTTGTGAATTAAGAGAGTCTTTACATTTTTTTCCCCCAATGCTGAAAGTAAAACATAAGTGCATGTTTAGGTTTATCTAAGCATATATCCCTCGATTATTTACATTTTAGTATAGTGCCATATTTTTTAATCTCCCATTAGGATATGACAATGATCAAATACCAAAGAGTAGCACTTTTTAATGAAGAAATTAGATAGATAGATTAGATAGATATAAATTAGCAATAGAGGGAAAGTTTGCTCATTAATTACTTCAATAATGTAGATGACCTTAAAACATCCAGATTCATGAAGCAAGGTTGTAGGACAACATCCCCCTTCTCAAAAACAAACCTCAAAAGCTCAATATTTCAGGATTAATTTTGTGCTGATTGTAGTCAGAGTGGTGCATAGGTGTGCATAGTGGTGCACATTTGTAAAATATAGGAAGAAATGTGATCGATTTGATTTAATAACGTGAAATGTTTGAATATTCAACTGACTGATTATTAGTTACAATGAACAGTTATCAAAGCTTAACTGCTAATCTTTCACTAGTAGAATTCCTGCAGACTGCTGAAGTATTTCTAATATTTCCTAGATTCCTAGATAGATGTATACTTCCAGGTTAGTTCAGATAGGTGTGGTCTTCTTTTAAGTTCCAAAGTTCACGTAGGCATCGGGGTGGCGAAGTGATTAGGGAGACCTCCCTTCAATGCAAAGTCAATATGAGCATGACCGGGCCGGTGAGTGCAGCTGTGTAGAAGACAAAGCTTTGATCTCATTGTTGAGGTGGGATGGTAGAAGGAGTTTCACACAGTAACGCATGTAGACGAGTGTGCTTATTACCACTGCTTGCTTGATTTTCTGTGCCATTTGAAGTGAACATAAATTCACTCATCAATAAAAAGCCCTGTTCTCTAAACTTTGCTTTATAAAGCCTTTGAAAGATCAAAATGCTAAACTAGCGCAGGCAGCAATTATTAATTGAACATTTTTAGCAGCCTGGAAATAATGAATGTACAGCTACGGAAGATAACCTCTGAGAATACTGCCACTTGATTAAATGCTGTTTCCAAGAACTGAGGGCTATGCTAAAGTTAAACAGAAATGGAATAGAGAAAACACAAGAGGACAAATTATTGTGCTAGTGTATATATATATATATATATATATATATATATATATATATTTAATCATATATATAGTTATAAAGTCTTGGATAGTTCTTGATATTTTATTACATGAGAAGTAGTGGCAAAGGAAAAACTTAAATTCAAAAATTATATTCAGAACCATGTGCCCGATTTAAACAAATGATTCTTCATTTTTTACAAATAATTTGACAACACAGCCAATAAAATTCTTCACATTAGGAAATGAGAGTATATCTTCCAAAAACACAACAAAGGGAGCATGTGGATTGTACCTTTTCTCCAGTTTTATTTATTGAACACACCATATTATTTTAGAATTTTTATTTATAGCACCAAATCAAAACAATGGTCATATTAAGGAGCTTCATATTGTAAGGTAAAGACTGTAAAATAATGCAGAAAACCCGAACAATCTGGCAACCACATGCTTGCTCCCCCTATGAGTAAGAGTGACAAAGGGAGGAAAACCTTCCTTTTTTATGTGATACACGGCGCTCCAAAATCTGTTAAAAAATGTTCTAGTACGACTTTGGTAAGCTACGAAGCAGCACCACTTGATGGATTGTCGGAGCAGTGCGGCTACCGTAGTCAGGAGCCTCACGGAGTAATCAGCTTAGCTCGCTAGTTTCC